>NC_088354.1:19500000-19595000 GCF_036884655.1 Musa acuminata AAA Group
CTATATAATGGTTGGCGCTTCCCCTCGTTGCTGTTTGCACTGTGCCCCCCCATATGGCTTCTGCCGCTGTCTCCACGCAGAACCCTCCCCCGATCTTGCAGAGAATAAGCTCGTCCTGGTCTCGGCCTGGGATGTCCGGCGTCGCCCCACCGAGGCTGCCATCGGCCGCCCCCACGCTTCGGTCGCGGCCGGCCAGGTTGCCGGAGGTGAAAGGTTGCCTTGCCGGCATGTGGAGGAAGATTCAGGGAGCCGACGACTGGAGTGACCTGGTGGAGCCGCTGCACCCGCTCCTGCGCGAGGAGGTGGTGCGGTACGGGGAGCTGGTCGCGGCTTGCTACAAGGCGTTTGACCTCGACCCGAGGTCGAAGAGGTACCTCAACTGCAAGTACGGGAGGAGCCGCCTGCTGCAGGAGGTCGGGTTGGCCTCCTGCGGCTACGAGATCACCAAGTACATCTACGCGACGCCGGACATCATCATCCCCACGCAGAGCGGCGCGTGCTGCGGCCGGTGGATCGGGTACGTGGCGGTGTCGTCGGACGAGGAGGCGAAGAGGCTCGGGCGGCGGGACGTACTGGTGAGCTTCCGGGGTACCGTGACCGGCGCCGAGTGGATCGCAAACCTGATGAGCTCGCTGACGCCGGCCAACCTCGACCCTCACGATCCCCGACGAGACGTCAAGGTCGAATCCGGCTTCCTCAGCCTCTACACCTCCGACGACAGCACCTGTAGGTTCAGCCAAGGTAGCTGCCGGGAGCAGTTGCTCAGCGAAGTGGCTCGGCTCATCAACAAGCACAAGGAGGAGGACGAGGAGATGAGCATCACATTGGCCGGACACAGCATGGGGAGCGCCCTCGCCCTCCTCTTCGGCTACGACCTGGCTGAGCTCGGCCTGAACCGATTCCGGCTGCAGCGAGAGGTTCCGATCACGGTGTACTCCTTCGGAGGGCCGAGGGTCGGCAACACCGGCTTCAAGGCGAGGTGCGAGGAGCTCGGGGTGAAGGTGCTGCGGGTGGTGAACGTCCATGATCCGGTCACCAAGCTGCCCGGGCTGTTCTTGAACGAGAACCTGAGGGCCTTGGCGGCGGGCTGCGACCTGCCATGGAGCTGCTCGTGTTACGCTCATGTGGGAGTCGAGCTCGCCCTCGACTTCTTCGAGGTGCAGAACCCTGCGTGCGTTCATGACTTGGAGACCTACATAGGGTTACTGAAACGCCCCAAGCTGGTGCAAATCCACAAGGAGGGGGAGGATCTGCTGGCCAAGGCAAGGACGTTCGTCAGCAGGAAGAAGCCTCAGCCATGGCCATGGCAAGATGTGGCAAGGCAAGTGGGTCATTTGGTGCAATCTCTGAGTCTGATCTGAGATCAAGGGCTACATCAGTCCCCCCATTATTTTTGTGTTCAGAGGAGGGTTATTATCTGCAGCATATTTGCAGGCAATTATTTTTTGTAATCGACATCTCTAGACACACACTGTACATCATCAAACTTGTAATCTCTATGATCATGTGACAAGCTACTCGATGTAGGAAGATAATTCTTTTTGAGTTGTCTCGAAGCTTTAGAATTATAGTTTGCTTGTGTTGGTTGTATATAGTATTCCATGTAATAATGATCCTAAATAAACAGGTTTTATCGCATGTGAGAATAATTTGGCCAATTGAGAACAAGAGTTATGACTTTTGTACTTCAAGTGTACTCTTCCGATATCGACAAACATAATGACAGCTTTATCTGTTATTGATGTGAATAATGAGTTTCTTCCCATTGTCACATTATATAGGGTGAAGGAAAGGAGGATTCTTTAGACATTAACATTCGAGACACTCTGTTTCGTACCACACATCCTTGACGGTGAAAGATATTTAGCAAACAATCCCTGTTGAAATTGCTGTGGTTCTTCTCGAGGAAAGTAAGTCGATTTTTAGCTTTCGTTTCAACTGGTTAAATGAATGATGTTGTATATGTTCTTCACCAACATCTTAAGTTGTGTTCTTAGTTCATTGGTTTGGTGAATGCTGCTTCTTCTACAGTACATATTACGTGACCTTGGAAAGGTGAGCTTCAGTAATATCATGATACGATGATGTTGTCACAGTAGCTTCTATCCAGAATCCATAACCGATCAAATCACTATTAGGTAATCAATCTACAGTCTTATCCCTGTAAGAGGAGAGGTTGTTTTCATGATTTCTTTGGCATCATACAAATCAAGAGTATGCATGCAGGAACATTCTTGATTTTCTTGACATCATATATATATATATATATATATATATATATATATATATATATATACACACACACACACACAAATAACTAATATATAGAAGAATAAGAAGCTAAATAACATGAAAGTTGTTCTTTGACGTGGACCAGTGTCTATCACAAAGTAAGTAGATTTGGAGATAAGATCTCTCAGAGTTCGATCCATGTAACGTAGCAGTGTCTATCTCTCTGTTCATGGAAGCAGCAGATTTGCATGTAACGCAGGGAGCTTTGAGCCATGACATGTACTTCACCCTTTTCATGCATGTGTCTAGCGTGCTTCCTTTTTCTTCCTTCTCCCCTTCTTCCTCCTCCTTTTTGTCCGAAGATGGAAATCTCTGTGTCACCTTGCTCTCAAGAAAACATTCAATGAATGGGTACCTGATTCTCTCAGCAGATTAGGCTGCAGCAGCAGCATCAGAATCCGAGATGACAGAAGCAGACGCAGCTGATGATTCATTAGGCTACTGCCACATCACACACCCACAGATCATCAGTCTATATCCATCCACATATCACCGATTGCGATTTGATTCTTGTAAACTACTTCAAGCTCAGCTTTTCAGCCCTTTCTGACATAAGCCATATGCAGATCATGTTGCTGACACTCCCTTCCTTCTTTCCCCTGATAGTTATAGTTGAGCATCATTCTTTTTCTTTCTTGCAGATAACCTAATCACTGAAACATCCATCCATGAAGCTTCATTCTCCGCAGCGAAAATATTGTTCCAACTCATCAGATAATGATGGCAGAGACGGACTGGGGTGAGATGATGACATAACAAGTGGGACTTCCACTTCCACTATGTTGAGAGGACCGCAACATGATGATCTCAGATTGTGGCAGGAGAAGCAAGCCAAGCCGCACTGCATATATTCCATACACACCACAACCTAACGTGCACATCAGCTTGTTGGAAACAATAAACTTTGATTAGGAATCTAATCACAAGTTTTCTTTAATTAATTAACAATTGATCAAGAATTTTGTGGGACTGAGAGGAAGTATTAACAAGAGATGAAAGTGAAAGTGATACATAAACATATTTAGTTTTCATATTCTTTTAATGCTCCCTATTATTTCTTACTTTCTTTCCTACCACCATAAAAGCAACGCAGCTTCAACCAAAACTGTATCCCACTTAATTTTGTTAACCAAAAGGCAGTGTTACTCTCAAATATAAATCAAATACTCATGGAATTTTCTTCAAGAATGTAAGACTTACTATCATCTTTTCTAATAATTGTAATGCATACAATGAATTTTCTCGAGTAACTTCAAAGAGATTAAAATGACTATTCCATCGCACCTCAGGAATCAATAAGTATTAGCAGGTCACATCGGAAATCACAAGAAGCTGTATACTACCAGAACAAGTGAAGAGTTAAAACATGGTAAAAGGAAGAAAAGAAACAGGAGATGATAACAAAAGGCCTGTACATCTTTCTATTAAGGGAGGCAAGGGGAAAATGCCACATTACCCTTGGGGAAAAGGTAAAGAGATTTGGACAAAGAAAGTAAAGAGAAATGCTGATGCAAATCTACAAGCTCAGTGACAGAGAACACTAGCATTGGTATATCGAAAAACTCTTGTTCTTCCATATCAAACTTAATGTCCGCCCAAATTTTTTTGATTTTGATTTATGAATCGTCTTGGACTCCATGGTCACCTGATGACCACCGTCACTCTCTACCTGTTGTGGTTGCTGCTTCAGGGGAGAAGGCTCTCGCTGGCGCTGTTCCCTGAACAGCCTCAACAACCTCTCTGCCTTCTCCTTGCCTTTAGTTGTCCCATTCACCGATATCGATACAAGTGACGGTATCACCCCCTCTTGCAGGACCATCTGACTGCATCGCTCGTCACTGCTGCACAGAATTAATAGGCAAGACACAGCCTGATCTTGTTCTGCAGGCTCACCAAAGTCTAAGACCCCCGCAAGACCACAAAAAATACCTGGGGTCAACACGATTTCTTTCCTTCCTGCCTGGCTTGATGCTAAGTTTATCAAGACGGCAAGGGCCTTCTCGGTCCACATTATGCCTTCAGTCACAGAAGGTGATCCAAGGAGAGGATGGAGACTGTTAATGATACCTGATGATACAAGGAAAGGGATGTTGGGCGGATGTGTGGAAAGGTTGTACAGGGTGTAGAGCGCATCGTACTTGCAGGAACTACCCTCGTTGTTGACAGCTTGTAGAACCTGGATCAGGAAAGGAACAGCTTTGCTTAAGCCAATAAGAGGCTTGGCCTCATTGAGACAGGAGAGGTTCAGGTAGAGGGCTGCTACACATTCGAACATTTCTGAATTTGAGATCATCTGTTCCAGCAATGGTAACAGTCCAGCAGCTATGAGCATTTCCTTGTTCCTAATACGATATGATATACTTTAAGTGCTTTACAATGATGAAGAGCCAAAATAGATGATCACAATGCATGAGTGGCATATTTGCAGTAACTGAGGTGACCGACCACCAAATAAAAGATCAGCTATTACACCAATAGTGAATCTCAAATGCAAACTAACATGTTTTTATAAAAAAATCCCAAATGCAAAGACCGCTAACTGCAAATGCCATCAATTATGGACACTAGAAGAAGGCAACCTAGCACAATTTCATGAATAAGTAGATGAATATAATAAAATAAAGTTTAGTACCTATTGTTGTTAACTGCAAGGTTGAAAAGGGCCATGGCACCAGCTTTTTGAGCCTTCCCATCACCACTGAAGAGAGCCATCCTTAAAAACTGAATAAGTGCCTCCACAAGCCCATTAGCTCCCAGAAAGATCCTTGCTTCTTCATCCTCTTTCAGCAGATACCTTATCTGCTCTACTACTCTACATTGTTTATGTGCACTTTTAACCTCATGGAGTGCTGACAGCAAGCTTCGATATCTTTCAAACTCATCTACTACATGTTCATTGTAGTAGTTACTTAAAGTTTCAACATCCGTCTCAGTGAGCTCCTCATGGCTGTGATTCTCTTCCAAAGGAGCAACCTTAACACATTTCAATTTGCAAGAGTTTGTACAACCAAAGGAACTAGAATCCATGGCTTCGCATTGTGAGAAAGCCAACCTCCAATAGTTGGCATCAAGGGACTCTGGTGGGCCGGTTGGAATGGGAAACCCATTCTGTTCGCACCAATTAGCAATCAGCCCTTTAACACAATAATTTGGAGTTAAGCACAGATGGGATAGCTGCTGCTGAGTTTTCGGACATGTACTGTGCCCATCATTAAACCATTTCTCAATGCAGAAACGTTCATAGGTCTGTCCAGATGAAATAATGACAGGATCAAACATGAGCTGCAAGGAGATGGGGCATATGAATTCTTCAGGAGGGATTGGCATATTCCCTGATTTTCTTCCATTTTGTTTGAAATTGAGAGAGCGTAGCTTAGATAGTTGTCTCTCAAACGTGTGACTGTTCCTATGTGGACTGGACACCTCTTCAAACCCTAGTATGGAAGAAGAGCGTGGAGTTGATCCCTGAGAATCAGTATCATCTGTGTACTCACTTCTGAAAAGCTTCGAATACTTTCTCATGAGATGATATAAGTAAGATACTATTGATTCCTTCCGTTTGTCATCCTGAGCACGAGCTCTTTCCATAAGTTTTTTGAGAGCTCTTCTTTCAGTCAGTGCTGCTCGGGAAGAAGTAATCCCCAGCCTTAGTGCAGCTTGGTGGAAAACTTCAAGCTCATCACTATCGCTCAAGTTATTATTAAATTTACTGTCTTTCTGAAGCAATGAGATTACTTCATCACCTGCCTGCTTCTCCAACTGATCCATTTCAAACACGATGTCCTCCATCACACCAACAATTTCAATAATCTGGTATGAGAAGAAAGAATACAATCGTTTAGCAAAACTAACTATAGTTGAGCAGAAAAAAGACAAAAGTGTAATTTTAGCACTTCTAGTTTTACATGTTTGGACCTCCCAGATGTTAACCTCTCATTCAAAATAAATGGGTGTTCTGATACTAAACCAGTGATATCATTATGTGTTTAATGATCTATTATAGGTAAATGGTCATGTAACAAGTAAAAGGTCATGATATCAGTGAAAGGATCAATTAAATACTTTGACAAAATTTGCTATTGCCTGAAATGCTTATGGATATAAACATGTAATCCTTTTGTTACAAGAAGATACAAGTCAACTGGAAAACCCCAATGTTCACCAGAAATATACATGTAATTGAAGTTCAGAAAACAGAATTAAAGGGATAGAAATAGAAGAATATTGAGTATTAAAAGAAAAACAAAAAAAGATATTTCAGGTGGTAATAATAGAGGGTGGAATGCTGCCTATAATAAAGCAGCTGATAATTATTAAAATATAATAAGGAAATAGAGGTGGTCTCAAGTTTTTAACTGAAAGTGGCCAGGTTTACAAACTGCCTCAACAAACTTGACTTTTTAGAACTTCTGGTGCAAACTGCTATATAAAGAGTCATACAAGATCAATCCAATTTCAGCGGCTTCCCTCTTTGGACAAAACTAAAATCAGGATTCTTTTATAAGTGGCTCGCGGCCCACTAGACATACAGTCTCTGAGTCAGACTGCAACCAAGTGAAGATTCTAAAGTCTAAACAATTACTTTGTTGGCCCTCACATGTAAACAACACATAGAAAGATATAAGCAATTTTAAGTATATAGATATTTTGATATAATTACATAACAATATTTTAACAATGAGATTGGCATAGCAAAGATGTGCAAGTAACTTTAAATGCATAATTGCATACCTGACAACTAATATGTTCTGGAACTATTTCTTCAACACGTCTAAGACTTTCTTGAAGGGCACATTTTGCCTTTCCAAACTTTATTAGAATCGAGTCTCCAGTTATTGCCTAAAGGTATAACACATACATTTTATAAATAATTTGTAACATAAAACATGTCACTGAAAAGTATATAGCATATCAAACTAATCTATGTTTAGATGGATAAAACGTACTAGTAACTATAGTGCTCCAGTCTATGCAAAGTACGCATCCACAAAATTTTATGCAAAGAATGCAAATCAGTTTCCATTTCCTTAAAAGCAGCTCTCTGGCAATAAGGCTAAATTTGAAGCAACTATTAGCAGAGAATGAACCAGGAAGAAGGAAGAGAAAAGAAAATTCGGTAATTAAAGCAAACTGAGGAGCATCTTGTAAAGTTCCAGAGCTCCAAATGTGTACAGATCGTTAAGTATGAAATTGAATAATCTCCGATTGTTAAACTAGCAATGATCTATTTAGTAAATTAAGGCTGTCAGAGCGTCTTGTGAAAACTGCTTCATTGATGACTACAAAAAAAATCAGGAATAAGTCAAAATGTTCATTACATTATTTGCCCATAGTCTACAGAAAAAGGTAGTAAAAATTGTACAAAACAAGAGATGTTCATGTCAATTCCATTTTGTCAAGGCCAAAAATGCAAAAAATAAAACCCACCAAGTAAAGCTTGCTACATTCTGAGCAATGCTGAAGTAGGCTTTTGGCTTTGTCAAGAGCAACGTGCAATGAGCATAGCGCCTGTATGCCAGACTTACTTCTGGGTCTTGCTGCTTCTATGAATGGAAAGATCTCCAACACCTTACCAACAAATGTATGTAGGACTCTAAACATTCCTCCATGGACCTGCTTATACACAGAAGAGGTCAATTAGTACTATACTCCGATAATCATGGGAAGAGAACAATTATGCAGATCACATCATTCGCAAAGCTATAATCATTTATGAGATATTAAATTCAATCACCAAGTTGATGTTGAGACATTCTTCAATTTCTTCACAGAAAGTTAATGAAATGCGGCCTAAATGAGTAACTCATCAATATTGCTTCGAAGATACTCTTGGTAGCACAGAGAACAATCATTACAAAAATGAAATAACTTCACTGAAATGTCTCGTCAGGGTGACATTGCAATAGAAATAATGAAACTTCTATTTCAAGAAACTGTAAAAAGAAATGTTTTTCGATCATGAGGAGGGTGGTTCTGTAGAACAACAACAAACAAGGAAAAATCAAGCAATCATGTTACAAACGTTTTCTCCGTTTCGTTTAAACTGATTCCAAAATCAAATCGGTTGAAAGCATTAATACCTTTGCATCACCAGCAATGAATAGATTCCCCTCAACCTCAGCCGCATCCATTATTTTCCCCCAACAGAGCTGAATCAAGTGACACGGAAATGAAAAAGTAACAGTAAGGATAACGATAAGCAAAACCAACAAAGCTCTGATGAACAAACAGCCCCCTCAAACACCATCCTCTTCCAAGAGAGAAAACAAAAGCCTTTCGTTCTTGTACAAAGAAGATAGATCCAGATCCAAACACAAAAAGAGCTTCTTTTTTTGTTTCAGTGGAAAAAACCCGTCAGACCACGAGGTCCCGCGTCTTCAATCCTTGAGAACCAAATAAATCACAAGGGAAACATCCATACTCGGAAACCCTCAAAGTTACAGGGGTCTCGCCAGCTTGTCGATTCAAGACTTACCGAAAGAACAGAGGCGAAACCAATCCAGAGCGCCGGAAGAGACGAGTCAGATGAAAGGAGGCATGACGCGAGGAGAAGATAGAGATCTCATAATCCTCAATCTCGGTTATCAGGGATAGGGATTTCAGCATTCGAGGCACGAATAACGTAAAAAAGAAAAAAAAGGGCGCTCCTTGCGAGGCGGCAGGGGAGCAAGAGCGGAAGGAGTGAGAAGAAAGCGAGAGAGATTCCATCCACTATTCCTCTCTCTCTTCTATATATAAATGCTAAACAATTAGTAGAATACATAATTGAAGATTAAACAACTAAATTAAAAAATCTCCCGTTTAAAACATACCATACCTTCGTTTCTATTAGATGCTTGGTGGGAACAGCACCCATAATTTCCAATAAAAAAGAAGGTATATTCGACGATCAATGCGCATAAGAGTACAAAAACTAATTGTTTTTGTAACGAGGGATATCTTGAAGAATACGTGGCTTCATCCACGCCGTCGATTGGGAGGCAAGTACGATCCTTGCCTGTCATCGCGTCGACTCGACATCCGCCAGCTGATTGGTTAGGCATCGGCTGATCGGACGGTTGCCATCGGCTCGCTCGGCTCATTTCAAATATCGAACCGTTGGTTGAGTTCAATCATTCATTGCCGCTCTATCTCCCCGTACTGCGCGGCTTGCCGACCTCCTTGTCGTTTCGAAGAGACATAAATACCCCTGTATGTCGCTGTAATAGCACAGTCGCCGAGTAGCATGACCGACAATTTTCGCTAAACAGTATGGATATTTACGAGATACTGCTCCTGTGTCACCACCCATCGGTACGGAGCCCCGGAGATTGCGCTGTCGGCTATGATCAGTTACTCCGAACTGTTTGATCTGACGCGTGGCGACCTCTGCGTCGCCCGTTTTGGCGGGGAACAATTTCTTTCGTCTTCGGGGTCGCGTGGAATTCGGTGCACATGCGATGAGTCGTGACGGACGGACGATAGACCATCCCTTCCGGTTAACTCGCCGTCCCACCTGCATTTCCATTGACCCAAGTGCTGGGACCCGCGAGACCTTGCTCGCTGTCCGAGTCACCGACCAACGGGTTGGCCGGCGCGGGTACAGGTGACTGCTGCTGATTCGGACGGGAGGTGATGGGTCGGCAAATACGGCGGGGGCCCCAGCATTCGTCAACAGCCAGACGACTTACTCGCCCTTCCAAGTCGGTCTGACGCGACCGTCTGTGCTCATTCCAATCACAAGGCGGGTGGGAGAGCTGGTACAGGAGTTAGAAAACGAATTATTGGAGGGAAATATATCAGCGTAATCTGGACCGTCCATTCGACAGCGGGCCCACTCATCATGGATACGTACTTGTGTCCTCTTGACGGTAGCCAAAACCTAAAAGGTCTTCTTTGTTTGCGGTTGCAGGAAGATTAAGTAGGCGTTTCCACCCCATAATTAATCAAGTTTCATTATTTGGTGAAGTATTAGGGAAGATGCCATGTCTATTTCTAAAGCCAATTGCAAGAATAATTACTTTTTAAGGTTTTCAATTTTAATAATAACATACTGATTTTCAACTTAAAAATGGCATGACGTGACTTGGTAACAAAGATACTTAAATCATAATATTCTTTGATTTTGCTCGGATCCTGATTTAGAATAACGTCTTTTTCAATCTATTGAACAAAAACATTCTTTTTTTGTCTAAATCAGAGTAAACAGACTTGTATATGATGTCAACTATCCAAAATTACTAGCATAAATACATGGCTTGATCTGCATTTGTATTATGTTTTTCATACAATTTGACATGGAAAGGATCAATATGCATAATTTTATTCATATATATATATATATATATATATATATATATATATATATATATATATATATATATATATATATATATATATATATATATATATATATATATATATATATATATATATATATATATATATATATATATATATATATATATATATATATATATATATATATATATATATATATATATATATATATATACACATATATACATACATACATACATACATACATACATATATATAGGTATATATGTATATATATGTATATACATATATACATATATATACATATATATATATATACATATACATATATATATATATACATATATATATATATATATGTATATATGTATATATATACATATATATATATATATATATGTATATATGTATATACATATATATACATATATACATATATGTATGTATGTATGTATATATATATATATATATATATATATATATATATGTATGTATATATATATATATATATATATATATATATATATATATATATATGTATATATATATATATATATGTATATATATATATATGTGTGTGTATATGTATGTATATGTATGTATATATATATATACATACATATACATACATATGCATACATATATATATCCATATATATATATGGATATATATGTATATATATGTATATATATGTATATATATATATATATATATGTATATATATGTATATATATATATATATATATATATATATATATATATATATATATATATATCACAAAGAAACAATCTTATTATTACATCCGACCTTATTCTCTCTTTATCTATTTATCATTTATCATGGTTAACCCTCGTAGTAAATTATTGAGTATTAATCTATATATTCATTTTGATAAATGTTCTTTTAAAAAATTTTCTAATGAACAAATTTGAATCTCGTTCTAAGCGAGATTCGCACAAGTCTTCATGATATAAGAAAAATGGAAATGCCACATGGGAGTATGAAGATTTGGCAACATTCTGAAGTGATGAAATGGGACATTGTCTAACAAAGCATGACACTTAATGTGCCATCTTCAATATTTTAGTCACTATAGGTATGTGACATTTAGAAGTGCAATGGTACATTGTCTAAGAAAGCATAACACTTATAAGTGGCATCATAAATTCTTTAATCACTATTAATTATCATTTCAATTTTAGGTATGTTTGTAAGTCAATGGATTTGAGGATGGTGCATGTTAGGGAAGTTGAAAGCAAAACAACATAGGAATCACTAGAAATCATCCACGGATGAAGTGAAAAGTGAGGTCTATGGTCACTCTATGTTGACTTTGTTTAGGAAAGTTAGGTTTAGGGTTGATGTTTAAGTATCATGTAATTTGTAGGGTGTATAAATAAATAAAAGTCGATAGATTTGATGGTGGTACATGTTGGGGAAGTCTATGTTAGAAGCAAAAGAAAATAGAAATCGTTAGAAACCATCCAATCGTTGAAGCTGAACTTTATGGTCACTATTTGTTGACTTTGCTAGGAAAGGATCTATTATAGTTACAAATGAGATGTAAGAGTGACATGAAACCTTAAGTCCATGATGTATTGGATGACTAATAATCCCAAAAAATTAGGCTTTTGATAAATGAAATGATACGTTTATACAATTTAACACAATTGATAAAATAATAAATTAGCTAAACATCGATCCTAAATGATTAAATCAATAGAGAAAAATCATTTACAGATGAAATGAATATCGAGAACGTCACTATATCATTAGAGTGGTATGATCCGACCATTTGACCTACTCTAATATCATGATAAAATAAAATGTTAATTGCTATTTTGCCTAGCTTTCTTAGCCGACCTAATCATGGTAATGCTAAACTAAGTGACACCAAATTAAACAAAAAAAAAAAAAATTCCTTCCCAGCATATAAAAGTACATCGATATGAAAAATAAATATATGATTGATATATATATATATATATATATATATATATATATATATATATATATATATATTTATTTATTTATTTATAGATATATATTTATATATATAGTACTGAACCTTTGCTTTTATCAATAGTGTTATGTCTCCATTATGTTGGTTGATGTGCTTGGGGGGGCCAACAGCAAAGCGACACACTAGATTTTAGGCCAGTTACTCATATGGATGAGTAACATGGGCAAGGACAGCATCTGCCTCCATCAAATAGGTTATCCACATCCAGGTACATTTAATATACATTTTCATGTGATGGCAGCAGCAAGCATGCACTGAAATCTCTCTCTGCACACCCCAAACTTATCCTTTCCTCGGCCTCAGTCATGTGATACCAGAAGCACTGACCGAAGCTTGATGGAGAGAGAGAGAGAGAGAGAGAGAGAGAGAAGCTGTTCTTGTCATGGCTTTTGGGTTCACTTGTTAAGGGTGATGGCCTCCGTAAAGTTGGCCTAAACATAAATGACAGGAAGAGCCATGAGCATGTGAGGCATATGATGATGTTTCCCTGGGCATCAGTTCCTGCATTGTTTAATGCATGGTGGCCAGTTTCCAAGGTTCATCGTATGTGCTGCGGATTGAAGTCCATGACAACAACAAAAAGGTTTGGGCAGGTCCAACATATGAAAAGATAGTAGTGACAAGCCTTTGTTTCAATTGAGCGAGGAGTACCGAGTGCAGGCAAGAGATGGCAGGCAAAAGAACAATGCATGCCGTGAGACAACTTTGCATTTTTACTAGTTAGCTAGTACAATAAATGCAATATACGATTTAGTTTCACATTGTATGCGAGAGAAGATTAAGTTGGTTTCATAAAGCTACGACTAACGAATCATTTATTCTATCTAACCAAATTGTGGTATTAAATTTGCTCTAATGTTAAAACATAAGATTGTCCCTCAGGGTTGATGGTGCATCCTAATCCTAAACATAGGCATAGAGATTACGAGAGAGAAACGAAAGCATCGAGTAAGCATACTGTGTAATGTTTGAATGGAAGGAACCAATTAAAAAAGAATACATGTGGTGTCCGGTAAACCATACTTATGTGATTTGCTGCTGAATTACTTTTGGGTCATGACAAAGATGTGGACCTTTAGATGAAGAAATTATCATAATTTATTTTAATTTCATCAGATATATTAACTTGAGAATAAGTATTCTTGAACCGAATGGTGTTCGAACTTATTAACTTGATAGATTAAATATCTAGTTAGGATAATAATGCTTGTCTTACATCGTGATCATGAAACTTCATATCAGAAACAGCGAAATATTCAGCAAGAACTCTCTTGGTCCTATTAGTTGATCCGTTGATCTTTTCTCCCTTATAATAACTGCAATCAATGAGAAAATTGAGGATCTTCCAAACGAGTCTATCTAGCATCTATAATACTTTGCCATCAGAAATCTATTTGCCCAAAAGGATGGACATTATCTATTAGAAAAATATAAGGATGACCAACAGGAAATCAATTATAAATAAGAAACATAAGATCAAGTATTTAGGCATGTATAAATATTTTTTTAAAAATGATATTTACATCCTCTTCTCAACAAGATTGCTTGCTATGGGTTTAATACAAATAGTTTTAGTGGATATGATAAGCCGATATGTATTAAGTAAATAATAAATAATCATTAAATAAGAATGTGAGAATGTTTTTTCAATCACTTGGATAGTTATTTTTAAAGTTAAGAAACAAGAAGAATCAAAAGAAAAATTCATTATAATTTACTCTTAAATACTTATTTATAGGTATTTCCATAAAAACACAACCTTTAATAAATAACCATTAAAGAAACTATATTTTTAAATATCTACTAACTATTATTTTTTTTAATTTAAATAATTTACAACAATCCCCTACTTATTCAAATATAAAAATTTCTCCAAAGTGATTAAATAATATTTATAAATAAAATAATATGTCTTTCAATTTGAATATTACCTTAGTGTAAATATCAAGTGAAGTTGAAATCCCAAATAGTATAAAGGTTTTGAATTTGTTATTCCTATTAACAACACCGGTGACACCACACATATAAATATAATATCCTCATATTCCTCATAAATTCTCTCTCAGCCCTAATATGACCTTAAGCTTATTTAAGTTCATGAACTTTTATGAGAGAAGCTCATACTCTTAATCAAAACGGTACCACTTCTAAGTTTATACAGGTGAAGCTCTTACAGTATCTTTGTCACTCTTTGAGATACTTGTCCTAATTTAACTAAATTTCGTTAAGAGTATACTTAACTCAACCCTCATTTGGTGACAACCAATACTTTAACATCTTTAGATGAGACTAGTAAAATATTCTAAAGTGGTAAGCCATTCCATATTGTCACGGACAAACTTCTCAACAAGACGTTGGATGTAATGCTTATGTGTGTCCGTGTCTTTTGGCATGTTCATGCCCTGTACAGAATGTAAAGGGGCGGCCGAAGGCTTATAAGTCCCATTTTGGTTGGGTTGGTGGCCTCTTTAGGCTTGTAAATAAAGGTTATGTCATGTGGACACGTGAGAGAGCTTTTCGGTCTGTAATGGACCATTTTACCCTTTGTTGTGCCACTGTTCAGAGCTTGTAAAGTCTGTTTGTAATTTGCATTGTCTATGAAGTGTTTTTCGGACATGTTTGCTTGTGGATCCCAATTGAGGCGTTCTCTTTTGCCTGTTCTCTCTTTTGTTGGTCCTAAGGGACAATGGGAGTCTTCGGGGAGGCTGACCTTTGCGGACGGACACGCAAGGGTGCCGCACGACTTAGGCAAAACCAGCTAAGTCCGTGTCATATGGTATCAGAGCGGGACAAGCACTCATAGAAACACTTGACATGCAAACGTGGGGGACCTAGCGGGGCTGCGTTGAGGGCAGTCAGCACACGCGCGACCGTTTGAGGGAAAACGGGCATGGAGATGTAGGGAAAAGAGTCGCTCAGAGGAGCGGGCATCTGAGATTGGCATTCAGAGGAATGGCCAACCCTTCGCGCAAGAGGCACCACGAGAACAGGCAAGCTTGGAAGAATTTGGAGCGCACAAAGGTTGGGGTGGCTGAGTTTGAGCTACGGCTCAACGTTGACAACTATACTTGATGGTGCTCTAGGCAAGCGAGGCGCTTGGCAAGAATGAGACCATCCAAGGTGGAATGAGTTGCTCAACGACCAAAAGAGTTATGCAAAGCTCACAGAGGTGAGGGGAATTGCTAACTCGAAGAATTTGGTACTCATGCATGGGCTTGTATGCGGACGACGGAATGTTCGTGGCCATCCCAAGGCGGCCGAGACTCGGCGCCATGGAGCATTGAAACTTTCTCTTCGGCATGTGAAGGATACGTCCGTAGGAGGCTGAAGTGTGCAACGAGTTCAGCATGTTGCTAGACCTTGAGGGGTGCAGTGGTGGCTGTATTGACGGGGAGTCGCAATCTAGCAAGTGCGTTTGCAGGAGGCAGAACAATGCACAGTTTGTTCAGCAGATCGGAGTAGTCCAAGGGGATGGTGGTCTCCGAAACGAAGAGAGATGTTTCTCCAATGGGACAGTTATCCAGGAGGGATAAGTTCCGGCTCTCCAGAGGGAGAATCCTGTGAGACGGACCTCACAAGTTGAGGAGGAGTACCTCAACAAACAACAACTCCACGAAGCTCGATGGACTGAGCAAGCGGCAAGGAGTTGCCGCATGATCTCGCTCGAGAGAATGCATTGGTGGATGCATTGCGAGATCAAGTGGGGGAGCGACCTTAAGCAACTTAAATGAAGGCACACTTGGAGTCGATGTGGAGATCGGACTCAAGGGAGGGCTGACCCGTGGAATGGTGGGCGCGAGGGCCACCATCGACTCAATGCAGAAACGAGGAGCGGAGCAACTTGGGTGTAACTTGGCGAAGTACCCAAGCCGCATGGAGGGAGCCAGCAGAGAAGTTGGAACATGGAGCAGAGGCACAGTGCTTTTCTTAGACAGAGGTCAAGGACATGAGCTCTTGCAGAGGCAAGAGCAGGATCATGTTGTTCCATGGGTCCTTCATTCTGACGGAGTGGACTCATCTTGCATGGTGCCAAAGACGAAGAGAGCTTCGGGGCACATGCACCTTATCTCGGAGAAGCATTTGATGGAGGAACTAAGGCGACTCAATTTGCGGAGGCGAAGTTGGGTTCAGAAGGCCTTAGCACGGGGCAAGAGGATGCAGAGGCGGGTACTCTTGAAGAATATGCCACAGTGTTGCCATTCGAGTTGTTAGGAAGGAAGCGGTGCGCAGCAGAGATTGTGCTGGTAGGGGCAGAGGCCCAGGATCCAGGCAATGGTGCACAAATTATAGCGAAGTCGGTGGACTTCGGGAGCTACTAGGCGATGGACTGTCCTAGAGCGGTGCTTCATCTAGGTGTGACCCAAGAGTGGGTGGATGAAGATCGATTGCCAAAGGAGCGAACAAAATCGAAGGTGGAAGAGACCCGGCGATGTATTGGCAGAGGCCACACATGGAGGGTTCACAATTCGAGTTTATTCCCCAAGGATCAGAATGCAATGGAGATGTCACCAGGAGGCGACATGGTGCAGCGGTTCGTGGTGGAACAGTTCGTGGCAATGCGATACACACAACTCGTCCCGTGAGGGATGAGATCATATGGAGGTATGATCGGGAGCTACTGGGAGCTCCGCTTTGGTGAACAACACGACGGCAAGAAGTGCTATGGATTCAAGGAGTGAAGGCCATGGTACCGCAGAGGCGGGTCTTCCGGGCGTGCACCGAATTTTGCATCGGATGAAAACCTTGGTCATCAGCATATGGGGGCTGGGTTCCACCAAGGGAAAAGTTCGAATGCAAGTACCAGTGAGTTCCATGGGAGGGACTTGATCATGCAGAGGTATGATCGAAGCAGCTGGAGAGTTGGACTGCTCCAGAGCTCATATTCGCTTAAGGGAGCCCGGCAAGTCAGAGGACAAGGCCGAGTAAGCGAACGTTGCTACCAAGGAAGCTATGGAGAACAGAATTGGTGCAAACCCTACAATGCGATGGCAGAGGCCATGCATGGGAGTGCAGTCTGTCTTTCCATCGACCAGAAGGAGCTGCTTGGAGAACACAGAGGTGTTGAAGCAGGGGGTCGAAAGGGGCGAGGAAGCGACGACGAGTCCAGAGGGACTTAGCTACCCAAAATCAAGCATTAGTTAGAATGGAGGTGGACTCAGAGGAGGGCCACGGAGACATGTCTACTGATCGTGAAGAAAAGGGATGCAGATGCGAGGCGACGGATAGTAGGGCCATGGGCATTGCAGCGCCATGGTACCGCAGAGGCGGGACTTCCGTGCAAGTCATTGATCCCTTGCTCTCACGGAGGGAGAGCGTTTGGTCGTGAAAGGGGCCGAGGAGGTGGAGCATGCAGAGGCAATCTCCAAGTACCGGGACAAGGCTGAAGGGCAGAGGCCGAGGAACTTCGTAAGACCGGTGTCAGTGTGCTTCTCATCAAGACAGCCGTAAGTGAAGGACTTCGGGTCATGCAAGAGTGCACGACCAAGGAACGAAGCTGGCAGTACGCGGTGCTGTACCTTTGCTACTCAGTGGAGTAGGCGGCAGGGTTGATGGAGAAGACGGTACAATCCCAGAGGCGACCTTATCTATCAGAGAATTACTCCAAGTTGGGGTGGAAACTTCCTGCATTCCAGAAGTTCAATGGCTTTGAGAAGGTGAATCACAGTAACTAACTCAATGCAAGGAGTGCAAACACTTCAAGTGCTTCAGAAGTGTGAGCAAAGAGCAGGCGAAGACTAGTAACCAGCTCGATGCGTGAAGTACAACCTCGAGGAGGCGGGCGAAGTCAAGTAACCTTTGCCTTCTCAACTCTTAAGAGGATGGGCGAAACCGAGTACCCCAATTCTCTTATCTATCCAGCAGAGGAGCTCTGCACAAGTTCAAAGACCCTTCGAAGATAATGGAAGACAATAGTTGTCAAATTCTCACCAACGGTGATCAGTGCTACTGAGAGTAGATTGTCCGCCTCATTTCCCAACGAAATGCCAATCGAAAGCGGAAGTGATGCGAACCTACTTGGATGTGACAACTAACTGAAAGAAGAGTCAATGAGCAGATTTTGTGGAGGAAGGACCCAAAACTTCAGAAGTTTGCGAGGCGATGCTCGTTAAAGCTCCAACAAGCATCCACCCAGTTTAGGCAGCATGTGGAAATTTTGAGAGACTGGCGCAGTAAGGATGGTCTTTTCCTTCATTTGGTGGATCCGCAGGAATCAACGAGGATCAACACAACTCAGCCAACCCCACACCAGAGTCAGAGTCATTGGTGAGTTGAAGCAGCATGGCGGATCAAAGGTTCGACTACTCAAAAACAGCAGCGGAGAGCAGCTGGGAGCCAGGAGGCGCATTGCAGCTGGAGCAGAAGATTGAAGACTCAGCAAAGGCGAAGAGTTGCAGTGTTCACAAAGGCTTCGACGAGGACGTCGAAGGGATAAGTGGGGGAGAATGTCACGGACAAACTTCTCAACAAGACGTTGGATGTAATGCTTATGTGTGTCCGTGTCTTTTGGCATGTTCATGCCCTGTACAGAATGTAAAGGGGCGGCCGAAGGCTTATAAGTCCCATTTTGGTTGGGTTGGTGGCCTCTTTAGGCTTGTAAATAAAGGTTGTGTCATGTGGACACGTGAGAGAGCTTTTCGGTCTGTAATGGACCATTTTACCCTTTGTTGTGCCACTGTTCAGAGCTTGTAAAGTCTGTTTGTAATTTGCATTGTCTATGAAGTATTTTTCGGACATGTTTGCTTGTGGATCCCAATTGAGGCGTTCTCTTTTGCCTGTTCTCTCTTTTGTTGGTCCTAAGGGACAATGGGAGTCTTCGGGGAGGCTGACCTTTGCGGACGGACACGCAAGGGTGCCGCACGACTTAGGCAAAACCAGCTAAGTCCGTGTCAATATGTCAATGACTTTTCTTACCATTTGAACTCTTCATTAATCATTTCATAATATTAAGTAGGATTGTTATTATTGATGGATCTTTTATTCAAAGAGTTTCACCCCATCCATTTTGATGTTGATCTTACAACTTCTCATGTAAGAGGTTTGGTAAACGAATTGGCTAAATTCTTACTTGTTTTTATAAATGTGAGTGAAATATTCTCACTCTTGATTAATTTCCTCACATAATCATGTCTAAGACTTATATGTCTTGACTTTCTACTGTATATTTCACTATATATATGAGCTAAAGTAGTTGAACTATCATAAAGTGTAAAAATTGAATTCACACTCTTAAAAGTCAATGAAATTTCTAATAGAAAGTCTCTTAACCATTTAGCCTCTTTTCCTACTTCCGCTAAAGTAATAAATTTTGATTTCATAGTTGAGTATGTTATACACGTTTGTTTCTTACTCTTTCGAGAAATAATGTCACCTCCCAAAGTTAACATTCAACCAATAGTAGATTTGCTAGCTCCTAAGCTTGATATCCAACTTATATTAGTATATATTTATAAAATAGCAAGAAAATTTGAGTATTATAGGTCATAATCTTTGGTTCGTTTAAAGTACCCAAGAACTCTTTCAATAGCCTTCCAATGCTCCACACTTGGATTGCTAATAAATCTACTCAATTTACTAACTACAAATACTATATCAAGTCTTATGCACTATGTTGCATACATAAGACTTCATGTAACACTTGAATACTCTAATTGAGCTACTGTTCTTCCAACATTCTTGACTAATTTGATACTTAGGTCAAATGGGGTATTTGCTTCTTTGATTTTTAAGTGACTGAATTTCTTCAATATTTTCTCTATGTAATGAGATTGACTCAAAATATATCTCCCACTATTTCTTTTTACCTTGATACCTAGTATAGTATTAACTTACCCAAGACCTTTTATCTTAAATATTAAAGATAGAAACCTTTTTGTTTCTATAATACCTTTCATGTCATTGTTACTCATTATTAGCATATCATCAACATAAAGATAAACTATCACAAGATAGTCATCATAAGTTTTGAGATAAACACATTTATCTGTAATATTATGAACAAATCCATTAGAAAGAATTATTGTATTAAAATTTTCATGTCACTATTTTGGAGCTTACTTTAAACCATACAATGATTTAATAATCTTATATACTTTATGTTCATTTTCTAGTATAACAAACCATTCGAGTTGTTCCATATACACATTCTCATCGAGATCTCTATTTAGAAATATTATTTTAACATTTGTTTGATGAACATAAAGATAAAAAATTGATCCTAGCCATAGGAGCATGTGTCAAAATAATTACTCTTTCCTTTTGTCGAAATCCTTTAGCAATTAACCTTGCATTAAATGTGTGGAGAGTACCATCTATATGATTCTTCTTATGAAATACTCATTTATAATTAATAGGTTTAAAGGTAAAAGGTAAATCAATAAGTTCCCAAGTATGATTTGACATAATAATATCCATCTCATCATTAATAACATCTTTCCAGAAGGCAGCATCATGAGAGGCCATAGCTTCTTTAAACGTTTGAGGATTATCTTCCATTTGTATAATAAGAGGAATTATTCTGAAGACTCTCTTGATAGTTCCTTCTACAAGGTAAAAGGAAATACTTTGAGAATTAATCTCATTTGGTCCTAATATTTTTTTTTTCTATACACGAGGGTTTCTCCTTAATTCATGAGATTGCTCTCCAACCTCTTATGAACTTGATTGATATTCAATCAAATGAATCTTAGGTTACTCACCAACCTCTTAAGATGTCTCCACAGGTGACTCTTCACTAGTTGGAGGATGAACATTATCACTTAAAGTCAATACGTGTTCAAATAACTCCACATCTCATGATTTTATTATGATATTAGGCTCCAAATTAAGAAGTCTATAAGCTTTGCTATTTGAGGCATAGACTACAAATGTACATTTGATTTCTCTAGGTCCCAACTTTATCCTTTGAGGATCATTATTCTTATAATATGTAAGACACCCCCACACTTTAAAATAACCAATGTTAGATTATCTTCCCTTCCATAACTAATATGGAGAGATCTTGCTCTTTTCAGAAGGAATTCTATTTGAAATATAACATATAGCTAATAAAGCTTCTCCTTACAAATTATAAGGCAATTTAACATGTAACAACTTAGTATTTATCATCTCTAAATAAGTTTAGTTTTTCTTTTTAATCCATTTTATTCAGGTGTTCTAAATGTTGAACGAATTATGCCATGTTATTCACAAAACAACTTAAATTCATTAGGAAAGTAGTCTCCTATTCTATTACTTCTTAAAAATTTAATTTTCTTCCTTAATTGATTTTCAACTACTGCTTTATATACCTTAAAAGCATTATTTTTATATTTTAATAAATAAAAATATATGAATTTAGACATACCATTTGTAAAAGTGATGAAATATTTATTGTCTCCTCTTGTTAATATATTATTTAATTCACATATATTAGAATATATTAAATATAATAAATTAGTATGCCTTTTAATACTTTTAAAGAGTTTCTTAGTCACATTTGATTTAACATAAATTTCATATTTATTAAGATCATCAAAATAATAATTTATTAAGCCACCCTTAACCATTCTTTTAATGGTGCTAGTTTCAATATGTGCTAATCTATCATGCCATAATGAATAAGAATCAATAATATAAATAGAAGCAACATCTTTATTAATTTCAGAATCATTGTCAACAATAGATAATTTGACCATTCCCTCAACGAAATAACTTTTTCCAACAAAAGCTCCATTATGGGATATAATTAACTTCTCGGATTCAAATACAGATTTAATTCCAAGTTTGCTAAGGAGATACTCACTAAATTTTTACTTGTACATAAAGAACATTCATAAAAGTAACTTTCTTTTCCTAAAAGTGAGTTTCACATTTCCCTTGGCAAGTGATAATGAACTCTTCTAATTGTAGCCATGGTGTCAGTATGGCATGGTCTACTTGTCGATGTCCAAAGGTCATCCCTAGTGATGGGGCCTTCGCTAAGTCGTGTCGAGTTTGGGATCTGCTTCACACACGATCCTCTTATCGGTACGTGGTCTGATTCACCATTGCCGAGTCCCTACAGATAGGTTGAAGTTGAGAGGGGAGGGGTTTCCCGACTTGGCCCTGATGAGATAGAAAGTGAAACTAAAACTTTTGTATATGAACAAATATTAGTAGGCCAAACACACAGCAAAATTAAATGAAAATCACAATCAAATATGACACCAAGATTTACGTAGAAAACCCTTTCAAAGTGAAGGGTAAAAATCATGGGGCAAACTAGAGATAATCCACTATGAAAATAATAAATATACAAATCTCAATCTCTTGCCCAAAACCCTAGCAATAATCACAAGAGAATAACTAGGATACAAGGATCACATCACTATGCATAATATCTAAAACCTCCCCAAGTAATCACGGTAAGAGTCTACTATAAATTTGATCTAACTTGAGATGAGAATACTGCTAGATGATTGAGAACAATCTCTTTACGTTGTCCTTATTTTATTCCCTTTCTTTCTCTTTGTTTTTTTGTCTTTTTCTTCTCCTCTTTGAATCAAGATGCTGCTGCAAAGATCTCCCCTCATTGCTGCAGTTTTCTCCTTAAAAAACGCAGCTTCCACACCCCCTTTAACTTTGATCTAGGGTTAGGTCAAAAGGGGTGGGCTGTGGGTTGAACATATGGGCTAACGGCCCAACAACCTCCCCCTTCAACCCATAAGGGAGGCTGTCCCAAGACTCCTCAATGTGAAGTCATGCTGACCAGTTATCGGTATATCTCTTGCCTTTCTTTTGGTAAGTGTTGAATCTCGTATGTTGATGATGAAACCAATTGATAAGTGTTTATGATTTAATATGTGTTTTTAGTGATGTAGGATGCTTCGATTAGGATAAGACAATTAAAGCAGGAAGAATCATGTTGGGCTGGTGGAACATGTCAGAAGATTAGACGTCGAGCCGGAGGATCGATCGACATATCGATAGAAGGCTTCGGGCCATGGATTCGGGCATTGGGCCAAGAAGAGTGGATATTGCACCCAGGATATCGGAGTTACGGAGTCAACTAGCCGATTGGGCAATAGGCCGCAAGAGAGGATGATGCACCAAAGAATCAGACGAAGCGTCGATGGGCCAATGACATGCTGGACAACATGATTCAAGCTTAGCAATAATTGTTTAGATTGAAGTGTGTTTTTACATATGCAGGATTAACTATGATAGCAAGGCATAAAACAAAATGAAGTCCCGAAGTCAAGGACGTGATTTCGTTGGGAGTTCGAGAGTTCGTCGAAAGTCCAAACGTTCGTCGAAAGTTCTACAGGAACCAGCTGAGAAGTCCAAGAGCTTGCTAGAAGAAGCTTGTCGGAACTCGCCAAGAAGATCATCATGAAGTCCAGTAGCTTGCCGGAAGTCCGTTGGAACATTGTCGAGAGATCATCGGAAGTTCGCTAGAAGATCGTCGGAAGCTCACCGCAAGAAACCAATACCTAGGGACTTGTTTAGCTTAAGTATGCCTTAGATTTCGTAGTTAGCACATAATTGGGATTGGATTTGGGCCAACCCAATTAGGGGCCAGTTGAGCCCATGTAAGAATTGTGTTGAGCCCAATGAAAAGGCTCATATAGTGCCTCAAGAGGTGACACCATCATGGCATAGTCTCTGAGACTGTGTCAAGCGGTGGTACCGCCCAGACACAGCCTCCTAAAGGCTGCAGGCGGTGTTACCGCTAGTCTGGACGGTGGTATCACCCAACATAGCCTCCCAGGCAATGGTACAACCAGATTAGGCATTGGTACCGCCTAGTGCAGTATTAGTGTCAGATTGACATTGGCGGTGGTATCACCCAGCACAAGCAGTGGTATCATCCGGACCCAGGAAACCCGGGATGAGATATTTTTAGGTTCCAAGTTTAAATCAACTTGAAGCCTATAAATACCCCTCTCATTCCTGGTTAACATACATAAGAATTAAGAGTGAAAAAGGAAAGAAACGCTGCTGCAATCTTGTGTGAACTCCTCTCAAGGTTCTAACTGTTAGAATAGTTTGAGAGAGGAGTAAGTGAGGGTGTAAGGGTTATCTCCTAAACCTGATAAAAGGAGGATTGAGTTGTAAAACGTGGTTAGTCTTCGTCTATTGAAGGAAGACTGATAGTGGATGCCGGTGGCCTCGACAGAAGGTGAATCGACGAAGTAGATGTAGGTCACGACGACCGAACTACTATAAAATTAGCGTGCTCTCTGGTTTGCATTTCTATTATTGTCATTTACTTTACTGCAAACCATTTTACTTGCTTACTACCTTCAATACATTTATGAACACGTGCTTCAAGTTAAGTTTTCGAAATCGATTTTCAACATATGAAAAGATTTTACGAAGTTGATATGATTTTACCACTGCACTAATTCACCTCCCCTCTTAGTGTTGACCCCTGTTCCTAACAATTATTATTGGAGCCTCGTTTTTCATATTTGGTTTAACACTCAAATAGAAATGGCTCTTTTCGGCTTTCAAGAGGGTCACTCTCTCATTCATCCTCCCTTTTTCAATGGGACAGGCTATATTTATTGGAAAACTTAAATGAGAATTTTCTTGCTTTCTATTGATTTAAATTTATGGAATATGGTCGAAAACATATTTCAAAGGTCTTCTCTTCCAATGAACGATTGGAATGATTTGGAGAAGAAGAATTTTTTCTTAAATGCTAGAGCTATGAACGCTTTATTTTGTGCCTTAGATAAAACTGAGTTTAATCAGGTTTCTATGTATGAAATGGCTTTCGAAATTTGGCATATTCTCGAAATTACACAAGAAGGCACTCGCAATGTTAAAGATTCGAAAATTAACTTTTTAATGCATGATTTTAAACTTTTTCGAATGAAGCCAAGTGAAACCGTTGTTGACATGTACACCCATTTTATGGATGTCATCAATGGCTTAAAAGCAGTTGGTAGAAGTTTTTCAGATTTTGAATTTGTATACAAAATTTTACGTTCTCTTAATAAAAGTTGGGATTTGAAAATAACGGTTATACAAGAATAAAAAAATTTGAATACTTTTTTGATCGAAGAACTTATCGGGTCTCTAATGACCTATGAAATAACGTGCAATGCATGTAAAGAACTTGAGAATGACCTTCTAAAGTACAAGAAGGATTTCGGACTTAAACAATCGAAGACCACTCGAGCATAAGCTCAAGTGATGGTGAACTTGAACTCATCACTATAAAATTTAAAAAATTTATTAAACAAAAATTAAAAAACAAAAAGAATAGAACTACTTGCTATGAACGCAAGAAGAAGTTGCCAAAAGACGAATCGAGCTCCTCCGAATACGAGGAGAAAATCAACAAATGCGAGGTGGCAAACTACGCCTTAACAGCTTTCGACAATGATGTAATCAAAATGCCCTTAGTTTACTTTAAAATTACATAATGCTTTTTATGAGTTATTTTTAATTTAGTTTAGAATAATTATTTTTCTTGAAAATTACGTGTTTAATAATGCAATGAAAATGTAAAAAATTAGGAATCATGCTTATCATACTAGTAATTTTGAAAATGATAATGACAAAGGCATGTTTCATGATAAACAAACAAAATGATTTTGAATGCCTTATGAAATCATGCTTGATGTTTTAATGATAAAAATACAACTAAATGTTAGATTTAAATCTAATGATTAATCTTATGTTTAATGTGTTATTTTTTTTGTCATGATGATTTTGATGTAATGATGATTTGAAAGCATGCTTAACGAGTTTATATTTCGAATAGTTTTTGTGATCTTTTGAAAGTTGTTTTTTTTGTGTTAATGAATGATGCATGGATTTGAAAGAAAAGGACATGCATGTATGAAATCAATCATAAGTTGAAACAAAAGGAGGAAAGCATTTTTATTAAATTTTTTTTTCTTATCTTATTAATTTTTCATTAAGAGACCAATAAAATTATTTATGCCATTTTGAATCTCTTGAAAGAAATGTTGAGATTTTGATGATTTTGATGATTTGAATTTGAATGAGTTTTATCAAAATCATGATCTTAGTTTATTGGAATTACTTGAGATTTTTTTTGAATCAATATCTCTTCTTTGTACTCCTACGATCTTTTCTTGGTATTTTACTTAAAGAAGAGATTTACTATATGAATCATGTCTTTTGGTATTTAAGTGATCTTATCTTTCATGACATGATCTCTTTATATTTATGGCTTGTATGCCTTGAAATGATTGAAATATTTTGCACCATTATATTCTTCCACTCTACTTCTTCCTTGATTACAATAAAGGGGAGAAAGAAAATTGCTAGTTTGAATGTTAAATTTAGCCAAATTACAAAAAAAAGCATATACTCTCCTTATACATTCTTTTTCGGATCATGATTTTGATTTCTTGAATTTTGGACTTGAATCTTCTTTTTGAATCAAGATTATATTTCCTATCATGCTTTCTTGTCAAAAATGATATATGATCGTTTGACATTCATTTTTGTTGCTTACCTTTGTCATTGTTTAAAAATTATTGTAAAGGGAAAAGAATTACAATATTGTATTCTTTCCTTCTTTTTGACATTGATAAAGGGGGAGAAATATCGCTAGCTCATCTTGCAAAATTTAAAAACTTACACTTTACAAAGGAAGCAAAATTGCTAGCTCAACATTGCAAAGGAAGCAAAAATTTGCTAGCTTACAAATTGCATGGATAAAGAAGTGCTATCTTGCTTATCTCAAGAAGCAAAACATGCTAACTTGCACATCTAGCAAAATTTACAAACTTGTATATTTCAAGAAGCAAGAGATGCTTTCTTGAAAATCTTAAAATTGCTAGCTTGCATGTTCTAAAATTTTATAAAATTTTTGCTAGCATATATGATGATAAAATTGGAGATTTATGATGCAATGTATTGAACTTGTATCTCAAACAAATGAAAGTTACACTTCTCCTTTTTGTTGATGACAAAAGGAGAGAAGTATGTTGATGTTATGCATGAATTTAATCATGACATTTTTTATTAGATTTTTGAATCCAAGAGTCTCTATCAATACGACATATTGATAGGGGGAGTTTGTTTAAACTCCGGGAGTTTGTTTTACCTCCGTCATCAATTGGTTGTCATCATAAAAAACGGGGAGATTGTTGAATCTCGTAATTTGATGATGAAATCAATTGATAAGTGTTTATGATTTGATCTATGTTTTTAGTGACGTAGGATGCTTCAATCAAGATAAGACAATTAAAGCAGGAAGAATCATGTTGGGCCGGTGGAACATGTTAGAAGATTGGATGTCGAGCCGGAGGATCGGTTGACGTATCGACAAAAGGCTTCGGACTATGAATTCGAGCATTGGGCCAAGAAGAGCGGATATTGTGCCAAGGATATCGGAGTTATGGAGTCAACTGACCAATTGAGCAATAGGCTACAAGAGAGGACGATGTGCCGAAGAATCGGACGAAGCGTCGACGGGCCAATGACATGCTAGACAACATGATTCAAGCTTAGTAATAATTGTCTAGATCAAAGTGTATTTTTACATATGCAG
Source organism: Musa acuminata AAA Group (assembly GCF_036884655.1). NCBI lineage: Eukaryota > Viridiplantae > Streptophyta > Magnoliopsida > Zingiberales > Musaceae > Musa > Musa acuminata. The sequence goes on from NC_088354.1 coordinate 19,528,097, forward strand.
GATTAACTATGATAGCAAGGCATAAAGTAAAATGAAGTCCCGGAGTTAAGGACGCGATTTCGTTGGGAGTTTGAGAGTTTGTCGGAAGTCCAAACGTTCATCGGAAGTTCTGCAGGAACCAACCGAGAAGTCCAGGAGCTTACCGAAAGAAGCTTGCCGGAACTCATCAAGAAGATTATCGTGAAGTCCAGGAGCTTGCCGGAAGTCCGTTGGAATATTGCTGGGAGATTGTCGGAAGTTCGCCGAAAGATGGCCGAAAGCTCGCCGGAAGAAACCAAGACCTAGGGACTTGTTTAGCTTAAGTATGCCTTAGATTTCATAGTTAGCACGTAATTGAGATTGGATTTGGGCCAACCCAATTAGGGGCCAGTTGGGCCCATGTAAGAACTGTGTTAGGCCCAATGAAAAGGCCCAATCAGTGCCCCAAGAGGTGACACCATCGTGGCACAATCTCCAAGATTGTGTCGAGCGGTGGTACCGTCGGTCTGGGCAGTGGTACCACCCAGACACAGCCTCCAAGAGGCTATAGGTGGTGGTACTATTAGTCTGGGCAGTGGTATTGCCTAGCACAACCTCCCAAGTGATGGTACCACTAGATTGGGCGGTGGTACCGCCCAGTGCAGTGTCAGTGTCAGACTGACATTGGCGGTGGTACCTCTCGTGCTTAGGAAACCCAGGATTAGATGTTTTTAGGCTCCAAGTTTGAATCAACTTGAAGCCTATAAATATCCCTCTCATCCCTAGTTAAAAGATATAAGCACAGAGAGTTTAAAAGTGAAGAAACGCTACTGCAATCTATTTAGAAATTCCTTCCTCCACTCTAAGTTTAGAATTCTATAAGAGAGGAGTGAGTGTTTGTAAGGGTTGTCTCATAAACCCGTAAAAAGGAGAAGAAGGGTGTAAGAAGGAGGTTGATCTTTGCCTATTAAAGGAAGACTGTTAGTGGATGCCGGTGGCCTCGACGGAATAGGAATCGACGAAGTGGATGTAGGTCACGACGACCGAACCACTCTAAAATCTAGTTTGCATTTTACTTTGAGCAATTTATCTTTACTGCAAACCTCTTTAATAGCTTACTACCTTCAATACATTTACGAACACGTGTTTCAAGTTAAGCATTTCCAAGTTCGAGTTTTATCGTATGAAAGATTTTCCGAAACCGACGTTTTTATCCGTTGCACTAATTCACCCCCCCTTTTAGTGCCGACCCCGTTCCTAACAAATATTTCTTTGCATACCTCTATAGCAGCAATATATTCTGCCTCTGTGGTGGAGAGAGCAATACACCTTTGCAATATGGATTGCCATAACACATCTCCCCCTGTAAAAGTAAGTACATAACCTGATGTGGACTTCCTCATATCTATATCTCTTGCTATATCTGCATCTGTGTAACCTATCAACACAGGTGGTTCACCTCCAAAGCTTAAATAAACCTTAAAGCTCCCTCTAAGATATCTAAAAATCCACTTCACTGCTGCCTAGTGCTCTTTGCTTGGATTTGCAAGAAATATGCTAGTAACACCCATTGCATATGCGATGTTAGACCTTGTACATACTATTGCATATATTAAACTTCCAACTGTTGAAGTATAAGGAACCTTTTGCATCTTCTCCTTCTCCTCATCACTTGATGGACTCTGTTCTAAGCATAACTTGAAGTGACATGCAAGAGGAGAACCAACTGGTTTTGCATTGCTCATACTGAATCTTTCCAATAACTTCTCGATGTATTTCTCCTGTGGCAACTAAATCTTCTTGTTTTTCCTATCACAGGAAATCTGCATACCCAGTATTTGCTTTGCTGGCCCTATGTCCTTCGTTGCAAAAGATTCACTCAGTTCCTTCTTTAACTTGTCAATTTTAGACATATCTTTCCCAAGAATAAGCATATCATCAACATAAAGTAAGAGAATAATAAAATTCTCACCAAACCATTTGATGTACACACAATAACCTAAAGCCGTTCTTTTGTATCCATTTTCTGTCATAAATGAAATAAACTTTCTGTACCACTATCTTGGAGCTTGCTTTAGCCCATACAAGCTCTTCTTCAACTTGTAGACCAAGTTCTCTTTACCTTTAACTTTGAAGCCTTCTGGTTACTCCATATAAATTTCTTCCTCTAAATCACCATGAAGGAAAGCTATCTTCACATCTAACTACTCAACCTCCAAGTCCTAGCTAGTAGCAATATGAAGAGCAACACGAATAGAAGACATTTTAACTATAGGAGAAAAAATCTTTTCAAAGTCAATACCTTTCTTTTGACCAAAACCTTTCATAACCAATCTAGCTTTGTATTTTAGTTGAGAACAATATTCTTGAGTCTTTAACCTAAAAACCCACTTGTTCTTCAAGGCCTTCATTCTATTTGGTAGTAGCACCAAATCATAAGTGTGGTTCTTTTGAAGAGCATCCATCTCTTCTTGTATAGCAATGAACCACTTCCTTTTCTGATTACTTTCAACTGCTTCCTGGTAACTCTTTGGTTTACCTGCATCAGTAAGCATCACATACTCATCTGTAGAGTATCTTCTGGAATGTTGATGTTGTCTAGAAGATCTTCTCATTTGGGGTTCTGTGGAAAGTTGCTCTCCAACTTCTTCTTGCTCATGTCCTACAAGTCGATCAACATCAGGCTCTACACTATCTTCCTGCACATCTCCCCCATCACCCTGATATATTGGAGGAGTAATTTGGTCACAATCTACTAATCCTTCTGTAGAAGTCTTGGCTGGTGCCTTCTTCTTCAAATCCTCAAAGGTTTGATTCTCAAAGAAGATTACATCTTTGCTTCTAAACACCTTCTACTTTTCTGGATCCCAAAACCTGTAACCAAACTAATCATGTGAGTAGCCAAGAAAAATACATTCTTTAGTCTTACCATCTAGCTTGGACCTCTCATTGTCTAGAACATGTGCAAATGCACAACAACCAAACACTCTCAAATGCCTGTAGGAAACATCTTTCCCTGACCATACATGCTTTGCAACATCACCATCTAGGGCTGTACATGGTGACAAGTTGATCACATCAACTGCAGTCCTCAAAGCCTCATCTCAAAACCTTTTGGGTAGCTTAGCTTGTGAAAGCATACATATGATCTTTTCCATGATGGTACGGTTCATCCTCTCTGCAATAGCATTATACTGAGGTGTACCAAGAACTATCATCTCATGTTGGATCCCATGTGATATGTAATAATCATTAAATAATCCTATGTACTCACTAATATTATTTGATCTTATGCATTTCAATTGCCTTTCTATCTCCCTTTCAACCCTGGTATGAAACTCTTCAAAGATATTAATAACCTGATCTTTAGTCTTCAAAGCATAGGCCCAAACTTTCTTGGAAAAATCATCTATAAAAGTGACAAAATAAAGTGCACCACTTATACTAGGAACATCAACAGATCCACTAGGAGTTTTTATCCTCAAAGAACCATATATATCTGATATAAACATGGTCTAATGCATGCATTTTTCTAGGACTAACAAATGAAACTTTATGTTATTTACCAGCCAAACAATCAATACAAGGGTTCAAATGTGTACCTCTGAGTTCTATCAATACCTCTCTCTTGGAAAGAGCTTGCAGCTCCTTCTCGCTCATGTATCCCATGTTAGGATCAAGAGCACTAAGAGGGGGGGTGGTGAATTAGTGCAACGGAAAATTTTTGACGATTAAAATTACGTTCGTATGATAAGAGCGATTTTGATAGAAAAACTGATTCGTAAATCACTTTAACTTGTGATCAAGCAAGATACAATTAAAGCGAATCTATAAAGGCAGTTTGCAGTTATGATGGAAATCAAAATGTAAGCGCAAACTAAAATATGATGTTCGTACGATAAAACTGATTTACGTCTAAACACCGATTCGGAAAATACAGAACTTTGAAACACAATCATAAATGCGTAGAAGGCAGTAAGCTATTGAGGAGGTTTGCAGTAAAGATAATATGCTCAAAGTAAATGCAAACCAGAGAGCACCGTAATTTTAGAGTGGTTCGGTCAATCTTAACCTACATCCACTTCTGGCTTCCTCCACCGACGAGGTCACCGACGTCTACTAGAGGCCTTCCTTTAATAGGCGAAGGCCAACCACCCTTTTACAGTTTCACTCCTTTTGACGGGCTTAGGAGACAACTCTTACAGAATTTTCTCTCCTCTCTTGAAAGATCAGAACTTGGAAGAAAAGAGGGAGGAGAACTTCTAACTCATACAATACTTTTGAGCTCTAAAAATCACAGAGTAAGATCAAGCATCGTCCTCTCCTGCAGCCTATTGCCCAATCGGCCAATTGACTCCGCAACTCCGATATCCTTGGCACAATACCCGCTCTTCTTGGCCCGATGCCCGAGTCCACGGCACGAAGCCTTCTGTCGATACGTCGATCGATCCACCGGCCCGACGTCCAATCTTCTGACATGTTCCTTTGGCACAACATGATTTTCCTGCTTTAATTGTCTCATCCTGATCGAAGCATCCTGCGTTACTCAAAACGCAGATTAAATCATAAACATATATCAAGTAGTTTCATCATCAAAATACGAGATTCAACAAGGCGGTGGCACCGCTTGGGCTCAATCTCCGAGCGAGACTGGGCGGTGCAACCGCCCCTGACAGGCGATGGAACTGCCTGAGCTCGGTCTCCGAGCTCTGCCAGGCGGTGCAACCACCCCTATCAAGCAGTGGCACCGCCCAGAGGCTCAGTCTTTGAGCTGCCAGGCAGTTGTACCACCCCAGTCAGGAGGTGGTACTGCCAGGACCCCGAAAATCCAGGAAAAGGCATTTTTTAGCTCCAAATTCAAACTAGTTTGGGGCCTATATATACCCCACCCTTTCCTGCATGAAAGGGCACCGAAAGCTTTATCTTACTCTGTAATTTTAGAGCTCAAAAGTGTTGTAAAGTCTAGAAGTTCTCCTCCCTCTTTTTTTCCAAGTTTTGATCTTTTAAGAGAGGAGAGAAAAGTTTGTAAGGGTTGTCTCCTAAGCTCGTTAAAAGGAGTGAAACTGTAAAAGGGCGGTTGGCCTTCACCTATTGAAGGAAGGCCTCTAGTGGACGTCGATGACCTCATTGGTGGAGGAAGTCAAAAGTGGATGTAGGTCAAGACTGACCGAACCACTCGAAATCTCGGTTTGCATTTACTTTGAACATCTTATCTTTACTGCAAACCTCCTCAGTAGCTTATTGCCTTCTGCTCATTTACGAACGTGTTTCTTATTTAAGTATTTTTCGAATCGGCTTTAAGACGGAAATCGGTTTTATCGTACGAACATCATATTTTAGTTTGCGCTTACATTCTGATTTCTATCTTAACTACAAACTGCCTTCCTTACTTTACTTCAAATACATTTTCGTAAGCTTTCGAAGTTATTATATGCACGAAACGACTTTTATGTCGGAATCGGATTTCAACGTACGAACGCAGTTTTAATCGTCGAAAGTTTTTCGCTGCACTAATTCAACCCCCCTAGTGCTCTTGATCCTAACAACATGAAGGCACTAGCAAAGTTAAAAATTTGAAAATCAACTTTTTAATGTATGATTTTAAACTTTTTCAAGTGAAGCCGAGCGAAATCATTGTTGACATGTACACCCGTTTTACAGATGTCGTCAATGGTTTAAAAGCTCTTGGTAAAAGTTTTTTGAATCTTGAACTTGTGAATAAACTTTTACGCTCACTCTCTAAAACTTGGGATTCGAAAATAACTGCTATACAAGAATCAAAAAATTTGAATACTTTTTTTATCAAAGAACTCATCGGGTCTCTAATGACCTATGAAATAACATGCAATACATGTGAAGAACTTAAGACCAACCTTTCAAAGAACAGGAAGGATTTGGCACTTAGAATACATGAAGACCACTTGAGCATAAGCTCAAGTGATAGTAAACTTGAACTACTCATGAAATTTATAAAGTTAATGAAATAAAAATTAAAGAATAAAAAGAACGCAACTACTTGCTATGAACGCAAAAAGAGAAAAAAACTTTGGGATGGATTGAGCTCCTCTGAAGACGAAGAGAAAATCAACAAAGGCAAGGTGGCAAACTACAGGCAAACTACACCTTAACAACTTTCTACAATGAGGTAAACAACTCAAATAAAACTTCTTTAATTTATTTCAAAATTACATGATGCTTTTAATAAGTTATTTTTAATTTAGTTTAATTATTTTTCTTGAAATTTACATGTTTAATGATGTAATGAAAAATGTAAAAATAAAATAGGATCATGCTTATCATGCTAGTAAATTTAAAAATGATAATAAAAATTATATGTTTTATGTTAAAGGAATAAAATGTTAGATTTAAATCTAATGATAATCCTATGTATGTTTTTCAAGAAGAAATAATGTATATCTTGATGATTTTCGTATTGATTTTCAATTTTGTTTAAAAATGCCTTGAAGTAATGATTTGAAATCATATGTTTTGGAATTATATGTTACACTTAGACCGAGTAAAGGAAAGGTTTCTAAGAATGACCCGACAAAGGACGAAGGCCAGTACTTCCACTGCGGCAAAGATGGGCACTGGAAGAGGAACTACAAAGAGTATCTTGTAGAGAGGGCGAAATAGAAGCTTAGAGAAGCTTCAGGTACATTAATGATCAATCTTAATTTTTCAGACTTTTATGATAACACATGAGTATTGAATACTAGTAGTGCTTATCATATTTACAATTCGTTGTAGGTTCTGGCAAGACCTAGGAGATTAGTGAGAGGCAAGATGGATCTCAAGATGGGCAATAGAGCAAAAGTTGCTATAGTAGCTATTGGCTAGGTCACCCTACATTTGCCTAGTGGAGCCATTATTGCATTGGATGCGTAATATTTTGTTTATTCTATTATCAAAAATATTATTTTCATTTCATATTTGACAGTTAGTGGATATAAATTAATTTTTAAAAATAATAGTTGTTCAATATTATTAGATGATGAGATCATCACGAGAAGAATATTGCGACACTACTCCATATATCATGAATGTAAGTATGTCCAAGAGGAAACGAGATGAGATAAACAGTACATAGTTATTGCATTGTAGGCTAGGTCACATCCATGAGGAAATGATTTAAACGACGCTAAAGGATGGATATCTAGATACATTCGACTATGAGTCATATGCAACTTGTGAGCATTGTCTTCATGGAAAACTAACTAACTCTCCTTTTGGTGAAACTAGAGAGAGAGTTATTGAGCTGTTGAAAATCATGCTTGATGTTTCAATGATGTAATGAAATAATAATGTGTATCTTGATGATTTCCATATTGCTTTTTGATTTTGATTGAAAATTCTTTTTGTTCAATGAAACCATGCTTGATTATTTGAAATCATGTTTAATGAGTTTATAGTTTGAAATTGTGTATGTTATACCTTGAAAACTTGAACTCATGTTTCAGTGGAAAATTGACCAACTATGAGTCATATGCAACTTGCGAGTCTTGCCTTCATGGAAAACTGACCAACTCTCCTTTTAGTAAAAATGGAGAGAGTGTCATTGAGCTGTTGGAACTTATAGATAGTGATGTATATAGACTCATGTCAACTCATGACATAGGTGGTTACTCCTACTTTATTACTTTTACTGAGATTTCTCAAAGTATAGATATGTATACTTAATAAAGTATAAGTCTGAGGCCTTTGAGAAATTCAGAGTATAAGAATAAAGTGAAGAATCAAACTAGAAAGAGTATCAAGACTCTTCAATCAAATAGAGGAGGTAAGTACTTGAGTACAGAGTTCACCCAATTACTCAAGGACCATGGGATTCTATCTCAATAGACACCTCCTTATACACCTCAACTCAATGGTGTATCTGAAAGGAGGAATAATATACTGTTAGACGTGGTGTAGTCCATAATGAGCTTCGCCGACCTACCCATCTCATTCTAGGGATACACCCTAGAGATCATAGCTTACCTATGAATAGAGTTCTAATTAAGTCGATAGTATCTACACCATATAAGATATAGAAAGGGAAGAAGTCTGATCTTAAGGTTGTTAAGATTTCGGGCTACCCTGCCCATGTTAAAAGATACGATCCCGATAAGTTAGAATCTAGGACAAAACGATGCAAATTCATGGGATACCCCAAGGAAACATGTGGGTATTATTTCTATCACGCCGAGGACCAAAAGGTCTTTATAGCCAAGAGAGTAGTGTTCCTTGAGAAGGAACATATGCTTGGCGGAGACAATGAGAGTGTGATAGATTTAAGCGAGGTTAGAGAACCTAACTCAAGTACCACTCCATAGTATGAGTTTGTTCAGGTACTTAGCACACAAGTTCCAACTTTACATGGGTCTAATAGAGTATCTCATCCCCCTGAGAGATATGTGGGACATATTAGAGGAGAGAATGTTGAGGATATTGATCCTCAGACCTACGAGAAGGCTATTATGAGTATAGACTCAGGGAAGTGATAGTGTGGCCTAAGAGAGAAGTAAATGGGGGTCTAAAGGTTCTCTCCTGAACCTGTCAAAAGGAGAATCGAGTGTAAAATGGTAATTAATCTTCACCCATTGAAGAAAGATCGTTAGTGGATGCCAACGGCCTCGATGGAAGAGAAATCAGGAGTGGATGTAGGTCACGATGACCGAACCACTATAAATTCTAGTTTGCATTTCTACTTTGCTATTTACATTTATTGCAAACTGCCATACTTCCTCATTACTTTAGCTACACACTCTTACGAATGTGTTTCAAGTTAATATCTTTCCGAAATCGATTTTAATCGAACGAAAGATTTTTGAACCAGTGTCATTTTTATCCGCTGCACTAATTCACACCACCCCCCCCCCTCTTAGTGTCAACTCAATCCTAACAGTTGGTATCAGAGCCACGTTATTTCTCGCTTGGTTTAACACCCAAGAGAAATGACTCTTTTCAGCTTTCAAGAAGGCTTTTCTATTGTTCGTCCTCCCATATTCAATGGGACGGACTACACTTATTGAAAAACTCGGATGAGAGTTTTCTTGCTTTCCTTAAACCTTGATTTATAGAATATTATTGAAAATAATTTTCAAAAGTTTTCTACTCTAATGAACGAATGGAATGATTTGGAGAAGAAAACTTTTTCTTTGAATGCTAGAGCTATGAATGCTCTATTTTATGCTTTGAGCAAAAATGAGTTTAATCGTATTTCTTTATGCGAAATTGTACATGAGATTTGGCACACACTAGAAGTAACTCATGAAGGCATGAATAGAGTAATAGAGTAAATCTTTTGATGCATGATTTTGAATTATTTCGAATGGAACTAAGTAAAACTATTGTTGACATGTACACTCATTTTACGGATGTCGTCAATAGTTTAAAAGTACTTGGTAAATCTTTTTCTAATCTTGAACTTGTAAACAAGATTCTAAGATCTCTTTCTAAAAATTGAGATATAAAAATAACCGCAATACAAGAAGCGAAGGATTTGAACTATTTTTCACTTATTGAACTTATTGGGTCTTTGATGACCTATGAAATGACTTATATTGAACATGATAAACATGAGAACTACCTTCCAAAGAACATGAAGGATTTGACACTTCGAATAATAGAATACCACTTGAGTTATAACTCAAGTGATGATGATAATGACTTTAAAATTCTCACAATAAAACTTAAAAAGTTCTTAAAACATGAATCAAAAAGTAAAAATAATTTGAAACTATAATTAAGCATAAACATATTAAAATAAGATTAATACCTTATCCTTGTCATGCTTTGAAAATTGTTGTAAAGGGAAAAAGAATTACAAAATTGTATTCTTCCCTTCTTTTTGACAATGACAAAGGGGGAGATAAATTTGTTGGCTTGCATATTTCAAAGATAGAAAAACTTGCTTGCTTACTTGCACATCTAAAGAGAAACAAAAATTGCAAACGTACACATCGCAAAGAGAGGCAAAACTTATTAGTTTGCTCATCTAAAAAAGGAAGCAAGAAATGCTATCTTGCAATCTCAAGAGAAGCAAAAGTGTTATCTTGCCTATCACAAAAAGCAAAACTTGTAAATTACACTTTGCAAAAGGAAGTAAGAATTGCTAGCTTGAACACTTCAAAAAGTGACAAAAATGCTATCTTGTATTCTTTTTCGAAAACTTGCTAGCTTAAACATTGCAAAGAAAAGCAAACATGCTAAACTCTATACATCTCTAAAACTTGCTAGCTTGCATGTTCAATACTTGCTATCTTACTAGCTTGCATAGTTATACTTCTCCTTTTTGTTGGTGACAAAGGGGGAGAAGGTATGATGACAATCATGCATGGAATGATATATTAAAATTTTGATTATGCATGATTTTATGATGACATGTTGCTTGGATTCATGATTAAATTTGCCTTGACTTGAATTCAATTTAAATTCAAGGTTTCTATCAATATGCCATATTGATATGTGAAGTTAAGGTTAACTCCTTCATCAATTGGTTGTCATCATCAAAAAGGGGGAGATTGTTGAATCTTGGATTTTGATGATGAAACCAATTGAGAGTATTTGTGATCTAATATTCATTTTGAGTGACGCGGGACTAGCTTCGATCAGGAAAGACAATTAAAGTAGGAAGAATCATGTTGGGTTAGAGTAGAACATGTCAAAAAATCAAAAAATTGGACGTCGAGCTGGAGGATCGGTCGACGTATAGACAGAAGGCTTTGGGCATCAGGGCAAGAAGAGCGGAAATTGCGTCAAGGAAATTAGAGTTGCGGAGGTCAACTGACCGATTGGGCAATAGGGCGCAAGAGAGGGCGATGCACCGAAGAATTGGACAAGGCATCGATGAACCAATGACATGCTAAAAAATATTTGATTGGCTTTGCAATAATTATCTCGATCGAAGTAGGTTTTAGGCGCAATTGGATTGGAATTGGGCCAACTCAATTAGGGGCCAATTAGGCCCAAGTTTGGGCTGTGCTGGGCCAAGTGAAAGGTCCAAATAGTAACCCAACAAGTGGAACCATCATGGCATAATTTTTTAGACTATCAGACAGTGGTATCGCTAGACTAGGGGGTGGTACCACCCAGTGGCAGGGTGTCAGGCGGTGGTACCGCTAGATTGGGTGGTGGTACAGCCCAATATCAGTGCTGCAGGTGGTGGTACTGCTCAACACCGGCGATGGTACCTCCAGGACCTGAAACCCGAGATGAGCCACTTTTAGGCTCCAAGTTTGAATCCACTTGAGGCCTATAAATACCCCTCTCATCCCTGGTTAACACACACAAGCACAGAAAGCTTAAAAGTGGGAAAACTCTGTTGCAATCACTTGAGAGATCCCCTCCTCTAGTTCTAAGTTCAGAATTCTATTTAGGGAGGAGTGAGTACTTGTAAAAGGTTGTCTCCTAAACCTGTGAAAAGGAGAAGAGGGGTGTAAAAGGGCAGTTAATCTTCGTCCGTTGAAAGAAGATCATTAGTGGATGTCGATGGCCTTAACGGAAGGGGAATCGGCAGAGTGGATGTAGGTCACGACGATCGAACCACTATAAAACGGTTTACATTTATATTTGAGTAATTTAGCTTTACTGCAAACTACTTTACTTGCCTACTGCTTTCGCTACATATACGAACGAGACTTCAAGTTATCTTTTCGAGATTAGTTTTTATCGTATGAAGGATTTTCAAAACTGGTGATTTTATCCGCTACACCAATTCACACAACCCCCCCCCCCCCCCCCCCCCCCCTCTTAGTGCCGACTCAATCCTAATAGCCAGGAGTTCATTGGAACATTGCCGAAAGATCGTCGGAAGAAACCTAGACTAACTGAACTTGATTTGCTTAGTGTATGCCTTAAGAATCGTACTTAACACGTAATTGGGGGTTAGGTTTGGGAGGTAAATCCCATTAACTCAATTAGGGGCCAACTTGGCTCATAATTGGATTAGTTTGAGCCGGATTCAAGGCCCAACCAAGTTGCTAGACCCTGTCTGGCGGTGGCACCGCTAGACTGGGGTGGTGGAACCACCCAGGGAATGATCCCCTAGGTGGTCTAGGCAATGGTACCATCAGTAGTTATTACCTACCGCCAGAGCTTAGTATCCAAGACTCTATCAGGCGGTGGTACCGCCAGATTGAGCGGTGGTACCATCCAGTATCAAAATATCAGGCAGTGGTACTGCTCAGTACTAATGGTGGTACTGCCAGTACCTTAAAAATCCGGGATGAGATACTTTTTAGCTCCAATTTAGAAGCTATTGGGGCTTATAAATACCCCACCCTTTTCTGCATGAAAGTGTAACAAAGTGCAATCAAAGTGTGAAAAAAAATTATAAGTGTTAGGGTGTTAAAAGTGTTATAAAAGTAAGAAGAATACCCCTCCTCCCTCTCTTTAGCTTTGTAATCATCCAAGAAGAGATGTGAGGCTTGTAAGGGTTATCTCCTAAACCCATGAAAAGGAGAAAGAGCTATAAAAAGGTAGTTGGTCTTCGCCTATTGAAGGAAGACCATTAGTGGATGCCGGTGACCTCAACGGATGAGTATCGGAAGTGGATATCACAATGACCGAACCACTATAAACTCTGGTGTGTTCATTCCTTACTGCTTAATCTCTTTACTACATTCAACTTTACTTCATTACAAACTGTCCAATCCCTTCTTCTCTACTCATTCAAGAAAAATGAAATAAACTTAAAAAGAATAAGCTACCAAAGAAAAAGAAAGCATTTAAGGTGACTTGGGATGAAACGAGTGCATCCGAAGATGAGGAGCAAACCGATGAAGACGAAGTGGCGAACTTCGCTTTGGTGACTCTCCGCAATGAGGTAAACAACTCAAACGAAACTCCTTTAATTTATTTTGAAATTACTTGATGATTTTCATTTGTTATTTTTAATTAGTTAGTAATATATATATATATATATATATATATATATATATATATATATTATCATGTTTCTTTTTCTAGTGATTTTATAGAAAAATAAAAAATTTAAGCATGACAATTGCATGTTAACTCCTAGCACTAAGCATGAAAAGTTAGATTCATTTAAAAAGAAAAATACTTTATGTTTAATGAAATCATGCTTGATGTTTCAATGATATAATGAAGTAATAATATTTATCTTGATGATTTCCATATTGCTTTTTGATTTTGATTGAAAATACTTTTTTTCAACGAAACCATGCTTGATAATTTGAAATCATGCTTTATGAGTTTATAGTTTGAAATTATGCATGTTATACCTTGAAAACTTGAAACCATGTTTAGTGAAAAATTGGCCAACTATGAGTCATATGTAACTTCCGAGCCTTGCCTTCATGGAGCACTAACCAACTCTCTAATGAATGATTGGAATGAGCTGGAGAAGAAGACTTTCGCTTTAAACGTCAAAGCTATGAATGCCTTGTTTTGTGCTTTAGATAAAAATGAGTTTAATCGTGTATCTATTTGTGAAATGACTTTTAATATTTGGCACACACTCAAAGTGACTCATGAAGGCACTAGTAGAGTGAAGGAGTCAAAAATTAATCTTTTAGTGCATACTTATCAATTGTTTCGAATGAAACCGAGTTAGACCATTGAAGACATGTACACCTGATTTATGGATGTCGTCAATGGTCTAAAAGGACTTGGTAAAAGTTTCTCGGATTTTGAACTTGTTAATAAAATTTTAAAATCTCTTTCAATGAGTTGGGACCCTAAAGTAACGGTCATTTAAGAGGCCAATGACTTAAATAACTTTCCTCTCGAAGAACTAATCGGGTCACTAATGACCTATGAGATGACTTGTAATACTCATGAAGAGCTTGAGAACAATCTTCCAAAGAACATAAAGGATATGACACTAAGAACTCAAGAAAACCACTTGAAAGAAAATTCAAGTGACGAGGACTTTGATGATGACTTGGCACTCTTGACAAGAAAGTTTAAAAAATTCATAAAAAGAAATATATTTAAAAATGATACTAAAAGTAAATTTGAACCCAATAAAGATCAAGTAATATGCTACGAATACAAGAAGCCAGGACATTATAAGAACGAATATCCCTTAGCGAAAAAGAAGCAACCATAGAAGAAGAAGGCTCTTAAAGCAACATGGGATAACTCAAGTGCATCTGAATAAGATGAGCCAATCAACACCGGGCAAGTTGCTCACTATGCACTAATGGCTATTGGAGATGAGGTGACAAGTTTATTAGATGTAAATTTATCTTTCGTTGAGCTTTTAAGTGCTTTCCATGAATTGTTTGATTAATATAGAACCTTGAGTAAAAAGTATAACTCTTTGAAAAAGGAGCATGCTATTAGGATTAAGAGTGGCACTAAGAGGGGGGGGGGGGGGGGTGAATTAGTGCAGCGGTAAAAATTATGTCGGTTCAAAACTTCATTGTGATTAAATCCGTTTCCGATGAAAATCCGTTTTCTAAAGGTAATAACTTAAAAAGTGCACGGAAGAGCATAGTGGATATAAAGCAAGTAAAGTGATTTATAGTTAAAGTAAATTGCTCAAGAGAAACGCAAACCAAATTTTTATAGTGGTTTAATCATCATGATCTACATTCACTCCGCTGATTCCTCTTCCGTCGAGGCCACCGGCATCCACTATTGGTCTTCATTCAATAGGCAAAGACCAATCACCTTTTACACCCCTCTTCTCCTTTTCATAGGTTTAGTAGACAACCTTTTACAACCCTCTTTTACAAGGTATCTCTCTCACATCTCCCTTAGAGCTCTCTCTAAGCTTTGAGAGGAGGGAATTAAACTTTCTAAGGTTTACAACTTTAGAATTATAGAGTTTTGCTCAATATTTATTGCTTATCTATGCAGGAATAGCTAAGGTATTTATAGGCCCCAAATGAATTCTAATTTGGAGCGCTAAATTCAAACCCCTAAAATTTCAAGATACGGACGGTACAACCTGAGGTGTCGAACATCAAGTTCTAATCTTATTAAGTCATTAATGGCATCGTTATTGTGATACTGAGCAGAAGAAACAAGTAACAAAACTTCGAATTGTGATTATTTTTTTCTTTTTCTTTTTTCAGGAACAAGATCCTAACATCCGGTTGTATGATCTGGTCAGGCATAATATCAAAACATCCTTTAAAGCCAATATAAATGGGAATTACCTGTCCATCGAGTGCAGCGATAGCATCGTCCATCTCCGACTGTGATTTGTCATTCTAACGAAACCGAAACCACGAGAGCGTCCGGTCATACACCATCCTTTGCATCCAAAACTTTGCCCTCTTCACCGAAAGACCTGCGCCAAGCGGGCATCATCCGTTTCGCCAAGGCAAATTGCCAACGTAGATCCTAAAAGAGGGTTCAAAACCTCGCGGGCTTCTCTCCACAGGAGCTGCTTTATTTACAGTTACAAGCCTGCCGCTAATTGCAGCACAAAAATACTTCCAATAGAAGCACGCATCTCTAATTCCCACATCTAACAACACTAGTTTAAAACTCAAGGTGATGAATAACAAGTGCGGATGCTCAAACTCAAACTTCCTACATCATATCCACATTCACAGTGGATATTTATGGCTTACACAGCGGTGGAATATGTCTACGGCTTTCTCTGCTTCAACGGTGCTTCAATCAGTCTTGATAGACTAATTAGACTATCATATCTTGATAGACTATTCAAATACTCTCATTATAAAACAGTGATCGATAAAATAATGATTCAGTTACCCTATCGAAATGTTATGATGATCAATAATTATATACTAATAAAACCCTTATAAGTTAAGTTACGATGATCAATAATTATATACTAATCAAACCCTTATAAGTTAATATCCAAATGTTACGGTGAAAGATGGGGCCGCTGATGCACCAACTAAGTTGAGCTAAGAAGCCTGCACACGAGAAAAGAGACCCAAGGATGGCAGTGGCACGTGACATATTGAGCAACAAACAATGAAGTTTTTGAGTCAAATTCATTGCACGCACGAAGATATATGAACATTAGAACAACACGACTTTAGCATTTCGAAGTTGTTCGAGTACACATTCAGAAAAAGGAGACGAAACTGTTCTACACTATATCTACTAATTAGAAGCCAAAGTTTTGTCATGTGTTGGCCACAATTAGCAGCCAAAATTGTCGCATTTTGAGTGTTTCCCGTACGACATCAATGTATATAGAGCGTACAATAACTGGTACATGTCACATCAATGTATATAGAGCGTACAATAACTGGTACATGGCAAATTAACCTTCAGGAACATCTTATCCACTAGGATGCAAAAGATGCCACCATGACTACATTCTCTTCAATACTCTGAACTGGCACCTTGTCCACAATTAGCAGCCAAAATTGTTGCATTTTGAGTGTTTCCTGTACTACATCAATGTATATAGAGTGTACAATAACTGGTACATGGCACATTAACCTTCAGGGATATCTTATCCACTCGGATGCAAAAGATGCCACCATGACTATTCGAATGTTGCTGTAACTCCATCTTGTGAAGTGGCACCAGCCACCCGACTCGTACTCTAATCTGGCACCCGGATCAGAGCTCTTTGGATTTCACAACAGCTTGAACATGGAAATACAACCTCCACAATGTCACATTATCCTAGAAAACAGCAGTGAAACATTCATGGTGTGACTAAAAAACTTGAGTTTGTCAAAGCCAGAGAGCTGAGCCAACCTTACCAGCTCTTCCAAATTAACAAAGACATCATCAGGAAAATCTGTTGCCGGAGAGTTCCTTTGCCGAAAGATATCTACCACACCACCAAGCGCCTCTCCTGGGAGCTTCTGGATCCGTCTACCAAGTTGCTGCTTCTCGGCATTGGTCATAGGTCTGCAAATTACTCGAGCCCAAGAATTACATAAAATGGCATCAGTATCTTTGGATTGCATATATCCTGTGTGCCAGAAAATTGACACCTATACTATATATTGTCTCAGCAGGCAGCCATCAACAACAAGAGCATTACGCTTGGAAAATGAAGTCTTGTCACCCCAAATTCCCTCATATAAGATCCAAATGTGATGGTTTTCACAAATATAGCGACAATACATCATAAGGCTATCAGATAAGAAATTATACTGATTGTGTACTAAATTTACTACATCATAAGTCGATATAAATAAGATGGAAGACCAACTTAGAGAAGCCCCAATTATCCAACTAGCAAATTACAGCACAAACTGCAAGTATAATATATTTTCCTGAGGAAAGGCTTCATTAAGAAAAAACTAAATATAGATTTTAAAATGGTGCTTTATAGAGACAAATATAATCTCAAGATAGAAAGAAAATATACTTTTTTGGACAAAGAAAGCAAACTTCACTTGTGATAAACAATGCATTGCAAGAAAGCCAATTATGATTTACTTTATGCACCAGCCCTATATGCTTGAAATCTTAGGGCTCATTATTGTTGTTACCGTACTGTCACGGACAAACTTCTCAACAAGATGTTGGATGTAATGCTTATGTGTGTCCGTGTCTTTTGGCATGTTCATGCCCTGTACAGAATGTAAAGGGGCGGCCGAAGGCTTATAAGTCCCATTTTAGTTGGGTGGTGGCCTCTTTAGGCTTGTAAATAAAGGTTGTGTCATGTGGACACGTGCGAGAGCTTTTCGGTCTGTAATGGACCATTTTACCCTTTGTTGTGCCACTGTTCAGAGCTTGTAAAGTCTGTTTGTAATTTGCATTGTCTATGAAGTGTTTTTCGGAGATGTTTGCTTGTGGATCCCGATTGAGGCGTTCTCTCTTGCCCGTTCTCTCTTTTGTTGGTCCTAAGGGACAATGGGAGTCTTCGGGGAGGCTGACCTTTGCGGACGGACACGCAAGGGTGCCGCACGACTTAGGCAAAACCAGCTAAGTCCGTGTCATATGGTATCAGAGCGGGACAAGCACTCATAGAAACACTTGACATGCAAACGTGGGGGACCTAGCTGGGCTGCATTGTGGGCAGTCAGCACACGCGCGACCGTTTGAGGGAAAACGGGCATGGAGATGTAGGGAAAAGAGTCGCTCAGAGGAGCGGGCATCTGAGATTGGCATTCAGAGGAATGGCCAACCCTTCGCGCAAGAGGCACCACGAGAACAGGCAAGCTTGGAAGAATTTGGAGTGCACAAAGGTTGGGATGGCTGAGTTTGAGCTACGGCTCAACGCTGACAACTATACTTGATGGTGCTCTAGGCAAGCGAGGCGCTTGGCAAGAATGAGACCATGCAAGGTGGAATGAGTTGCTCAACGACCAAAAGAGTTATGCGAATTGCTAACTCTAAGAATTTGGTACTCATGCATGGGCTTGTATGCGGACGATGGAATGTTCGTGGCCATCCCAAGGCGGTCGAGACTCGGCGCCATGGAGCATTGAAACTTTCTCTTCGGCATGCGAAGGATACGTCCGGAGGAGGCTGAAGTGTGCAACGAGTTCAGCATGTTGCTAGGCCTTGAGGGGTGCAGCGGTGGCTGTATTGACGTGGAGGCGCAATCTAGCAAGTGCGTTTGCAGGAGGCAGAACAATGCACAGTTTGTTCAGTAGATCGGAGTAGTCCAAGGGGATGGTGGTCTCCGAAACGAAGAGAGATGTTGCTTCAACGGGATAGTTATCCAGGAGGGATAAGTCTCGGCACTCCAGAGGGAGAATCATGTGAGACGGACTTCACATGGTGAGGAGGAGTACCTCACAAACAACAACTCCACGAAGCTCAATGGACCGAGCAAGCAGCGAGGAGTTGCCGCATGATCTCGCTCGAGAGAATGCATTGGTGGATGCATTGCGAGATCAAGCGGGGGAGCGACCTAAAGCAACTTAAATGAAGGCACACTTGGAGTCGATGTGGAGATCGAACTCAAGGGAGGGCTGACCCGTGGAATGGTGGGCACGAGGGCCACCATCGACTCAATGCAAAAATGAGGAGCGGAGCAACTTGGGTGTAACTTGGCGAAGTACCCAAGCCGCATGAAGGGAGCCAGCAGAGAAGTTGGAACATGGAGCAGAGGTACGGTGCTTTTCTTAGACAGAGGTCAAGGACATGAGCTCTTGCAGAGGCAAGAGCAGGATCATGTTGTTCCATGGGTCCTTCATTCTGACGGAGTGGACTCATCTTGCATGGTGCCAAAGACGAAGGGAGCTTCGGGGCACATGCACCTTATCTCGGAGAAGCATTTGATGGAGGAACTAAGGCGACCCAATTTGCGGAGGCGAAGTTGGGTTCAGAAGGCCTTAGCACGGGGCAAGAGGACGCAGAGGCAGATACTCTTGAAGAATATGCCACAGTGTTGCCATTCGAGTTGCTATGAAGGAAGCGGTGCGTAGCGGAGATTGTGTTGGTAGGGGCAGAGGCCCAGGATCCAGACAATGGTGCACAAATTATAGTGAAGTCGGTGGACTTCGGGAGCTACTAGGCGACGGACTGTCCTAGAGCGGTGCTTCATCTAGGTGTGACCCAAGAGTGGGTGGATGAAGGTCAATTGCCAAAGGAGCGAACAAAATCGAAGGTGGAGGAGACCCTGCGATGTATTGGCAGAGGCCACACATGGAGGGTTCACAATTCGAGTTTATTCCACAAGGATCAGAATGCAATGGAGATGTCACCAGGAGGCGACATGGTGCAGCGGATCGTGGTGGAACAGTTCGTGGCAATGCGACACACACGGCATTGTCCCGTGAGGGATGAGATCATATGGAGGTATAATCGGGAGCTACTGGGAGCTCCGCTTTGGTGAACAACACGACGGCAAGAAGGGCTATGGATTCAAGGAGTGAAGGCCATGGTACCGCAGAGGCGGGTCTTCCGGGCGTGCACCAAATTTTGCATCGGATGAAAACCTTGGTCATCAGCATATGGGGGCTGGGTTCCACCAAGGGAAAAGTTCGAATGCAAGTACCAGTGAGTTCCATGGGAGGGACTTGATCATGCAGAGGTATGATCGAAGCAGCTGGAGAGTTGGACTGCTCCAGAGCTCATATTCGCTTAAGGGAGCCCGACAAGTCAGAGGACAAGGTCGAGTAAGCGAACGTTGCTACCAAGGAAGCTAAGGAGAACAGAATTGGTGCAAACCCTACAACACGATGGCAGAGGCCATGCATGGGAGTTGCAGTCTGTCTTTCCATCGACCAAACAGATTGCTTGGAGAACACAGAGGTGTTAAAGCAGGGGGTCGAAAGGGGCGAGGAAGCGACGACGAGTCCAGAGGGACTTAGCTACCCAAAATCAAGCATCAGTCAGAATGGAGGTGGACTCAGAGGAGTGCCACGGAGACATTTCTACTGATTGTGAAGAAAAGGGATTCAGAGACGAGGCGACGGATAGTAGTGCCATGGGCATGGCAGCGCCATGGTACCGCAGAGGTGGGACTTCCGTGAAAGTCATTGATCCCTTGCTCTCACGGAGGGAGAGCGTTTGGTCGTGAAAGGGGTCGAGGAGGTGGAGCATGCAGAGGCAATCTCCAAGTACCGAGACAAGGCTGAAGGGCAGAGGCCAAGAAACTTCGTAAGACCGATGTCTACAAGTTTCTCATCAAGATAGCCGTAAGTGAAGGACTTCGGGTCATGCAAGAGTGCACGACCAAGGAACGAAGCAGGCAGTACGCGGTGCTGTACCTTTGCTACTCAGTGGAGTAGGCGGCAGGGTTGATGGAGAAGACGTTACAATCCCAGAGGCGACCTCATCTATCAGAGAATTACTCCAAGTTGGGGTGAAAACTTCCTGCATTCCAGAAGTTCAATGGCATTGAGAAGGTGAATCACAGTAGCTAACTCAACGCAAGGAGTGCAAACACTTCCAAGTGCTTCAGAAGTGTGAGCAAAGAGCAGGCGAAGGCCAGTAACCAGCTCGATGCGTGAAGTACAACCTCGAGGAGGCGGGCGAAGTCAAGTAACCTTTGCCTTCTCAACTCTTAAGAGAATGGGCGAAACCGAGTACCCCAGTCCTCTTATCTATCCATCAGAGGAGCTCTGCACAAGTTCAAAGACCCTTCGAAGATAATGGAAGACGATAGTTGTCAAATCCTCACCAACGGTGATCAGTGCTACTGAGAGTAGATTGTCCGCTTCATTTCCCAACGAAATGCCAATCGAAAGCGGAAGTGATGCGAACCTACTTGGATGTGACAACTAACTGAAAGAAGAGTCAATGAGCAGATTTTGTGGAGGAAGGACCCAAAACTTCAGAAGTTTGCGAGGCGATGCTCGTTAAAACTCCAACAAGCATCCACCCAATTCAAGCAGCATGTGGAAATTTTGAGAAACTGGCGCAGTAAGAATGGTCTTTTCCTTCATTTGGTGGATCCGCAGGAATCAACGAGGATCAACACAACTCAGCCAACCCCACACCAGAGTCAGAGTCATTGGTGAGTTGAAGCAGCATGGCGGATCAAAGTTCGACTACTCAAAAACAGCAGCGGAGAGCAGCTGGGAGCCAGGAGGCGCATTGCAGCTGGAGCAGAAGATTGAAGACTCAGCAAAGGCGAAGAGTTGCAGTGTTCACAAAGGCTTCGACGAGAACGTCGAAGGGATAAGTGGGGGAGAATGTCACGGACAAACTTCTCAACAAGATGTTGGATGTAATGCTTATGTGTGTCCGTGTCTTTTGGCATGTTCATGCCCTGTACAGAATGTAAAGGGGCGGCTGAAGGCTTATAAGTCCCATTTTAGTTGGGTGGTGGTCTCTTTAGGCTTGTAAATAAAGGTTGTGTCATGTGGACACGTGCGAGAGCTTTTCGGTCTGTAATGGACCATTTTACCCTTTGTTGTGCCACTGTTCAGAGCTTGTAAAGTCTGTTTGTAATTTGCATTGTCTATGAAGTGTTTTTCGGAGATGTTTGCTTGTGGATCCCGATTGAGGCGTTCTCTCTTGCCCGTTCTCTCTTTTGTTGGTCCTAAGGGACAATGGGAGTCTTCGGGGAGGCTGACCTTTGCGGACGGACACGCAAGGGTGCCGCACGACTTAGGCAAAACCAGCTAAGTCCGTGTCAGTACACTTTATTACCTTCAACTACTGATAGTAAAGAAAACTACTCCACCAATCAAGGTATGATTTGACAAGTTAGTAAAAATTCAGAACTAAAAACCTATGTGACTTGGGCAAATTTGAAACATAACTGACATCAGAGGAGCAGAGACCTGACATTAGGTAAATTCTATAATTTACTGATCCTGTATTGACAGTTCTTCAAATCTTCAAAAATTTGAAGATTTACACTCCCAAAATTAAGCTTGTCAGCTACAAACACTGAGAAACCCAGATTAGGGTCACAAAGAACACGTATCAGGAAATTATTCCAACACAGTTTTGGTAATTGTAGAGCTTAAATATGTTCACAAATTGATCATCATACCTTATCATATTGGATCATAAATGACTTTTGATACTCTGATGATATTTCTGGGAAAAAAACTATAATATCTGCTTGCCAGTCATCTCATTACATATTGATGATTTTTTTTTTAAATTTAAGTGCCCTTAAAACACAAAAAATTTACAGATGTGTTCAAATGTGAGTGATTTGATAGATCTTTCCCTTCTATTTCCTACAAAACTCAGCATACCTCGATCTAGATGGATAATTAGGTATACTGACACAAATTTTGGGTTCAAGAACTGAGACCAAGTTCCATGCCTCCATAAAAACTAAATTAAAAAAAAACAAAAATCAATTTCAATTAAAAGATTTTCCATTTCCCTTCCCAATTGTGGCCATAATGCATTCCTAAATCATGTGCCCAATCATTTAAGATTCTCATCTGCCAAAACATTACTAATCCCTTTAGCAAATAATCAGGGTCTTCATGGAAAAAAAAATCATACTCCCAAGTTCATTATTGGTTTTTTAGATGAGTCAAGATAACTGGACCAAGAGAATGTCATTTCTAGATCAGAAACTTTGGTGCCATGTTGAATGTTACTGTAAAATTAAAAAAATTACAGTTTACACACTCGACTGTCAAGGTATTACATCGATGAGGTTATAATACTCTTCCACAATTTCAAGTTTTGATTTTATTCATGTCCAGTAAGTTCTATGCAGCATATGCAGGTAGAGTCTTTAGAGAATTAATCTTTTAAATTAACCATGAGATCCAAATAGCCCATGCATCACGTACTAAAGATTTCATAAGAAAAAAAAAGAAGGTACTCTACAAAACATCATGTTTCGAGATCAAGAAATACTAAATAGAGTACCTGCATTTGGAGACAACCATATCCAGATATTCATCAATGTTCTCCTCCATTTCCATAAGCTGAAAAAACAAGAGATGTTCTTGCTCCAGTGTTAACATTTCAGAACACCAACCCTACTTTGAACTAACAGTATCGAGTATCCATTGGCAAAAAAATGTTATATTCTAGGGAATAAATTGAACTCAAAGGTAATTCTTTCAAGCCACCATACATATTAAGGAGAGCACCTTCTCATTTATCTTATCTGAGTACTTTTCCACAGCTTCCATACATATTGCACCATCTCCTTTAACAGCTTGAATTTCATTGTAGACCTAATGTAATCCAAAACCTAAATATTTAATGACCAATATATTAATGAAACTAGTACTAAATTAGAATGTCTTAATGTAATCAGTAGCAGAGCCAAGGTTGATATTCAGGGGCACAGAACTCAGAGACATTAATTGAGATGCAATTGAAAGAATAAGTTGAATCCCAACAAAAACATGTAAGGCAAAACCAAATTAGAATAAAGATAAAGTGAAAGCATTTGCATAGTTTCACTGTGCTTTGTGTGACCAGGAAAGACTTTCTTTAGTACACTTTATTTTAAATAGT
Source organism: Musa acuminata AAA Group (assembly GCF_036884655.1). Classification (NCBI taxonomy): domain Eukaryota; kingdom Viridiplantae; phylum Streptophyta; class Magnoliopsida; order Zingiberales; family Musaceae; genus Musa; species Musa acuminata. The sequence continues at coordinate 19,551,806 of NC_088354.1, forward strand.
TCCGTTGTTTGTTTTGTCTAGACAGTGATTTGCAAAGGCGCTCGGGCGCTCGCCTAAGCACTCGGGTGAGGTGAGGCGAGGCTCGAGCGCCTCATTTAATGGCCTAGGCACTCGCCCGAGCCCAAGCGTCGAGCGCTTCAGGCAAGCACCCGGTTTAAACAAGGCGACCGAACCAGATTTTTAAGTCTGGTCAGTCGCATTTACGTTAGCTGGTTCGATTGAACCAACTATCGCATGCATATCAGCCTCACCCTCATCGCGACTTCCCCTAACCCTACGTGCAATTCCACCGTCAACATTTTCACTGCCTCTCTCCGCCCTTGCCTCTCTCTATTATCGTTGTCGCTGTCGTTGCCACTATCGCTACTCTCTGTTGCCACTACCATTGTCACTGCTCTCTGCTGCCGCTGCTCTCTGTCAATAGCCTCTTGCTCTCAATCAATAGCCTCGGTCTCCTCCTCAATCCTCACATCGGTCTCTGCTCTTACTTCTCACATCGACTCAGTATACTATTAACAATATATTAACATTATACTATTAATATACTATTAATAATATTTTTTATTTATTAGATTAATAACATATTATTTTAATTTTAATACTGCTAATTTTTATTTATTTAAAATTATTGTTAGGGTTTCAAGATAAATAGTAAGTGTACAAAGCAACTCAATAGATTATTCAATGACATCAAAAAGGATCCTACATAAAAGTATAATTATCTAAAGAATCCTAAAGAACCTAATGCAGTTACTTACATCTTCTATGATAAGACTACTAGAGGTGATATTTTTCGTACAAAACATCTAGTAGGAAATTTCAAGAATGCAACAGCCTGCAAGAAGTATCCACCTGAGGTAAAAGAAGAGTTGTTGGCTTATATGAATGAAAAGAAAATGCAAAAGAATGCATCTTATGGGAATTACCAGAGGATAATTTTGAACATATCAGGGATGATGAAGAATAAGATTATTCTAAGTATCAACCCAAGTGGAAAAAAGGTACACAACAAAAAAGAAAAATAAGCTATGGTTACTAAAAAGGGTAAAAAGGGATAGATGGATTTATATATGTTATGGTTACTAAAAAGGATAAAAAGAGACCGATAGATCTATATATGTTTCAAGGATCACAGAAGTAACAAGGACAAGTAGGAAGCTCAAAATTAAGACAAAAAAATATAAGTGATGCTCGTGATAAAAAATAAGAGGAAGAACAATTCAGCACATTGCTCGCTTCTTCTATCATGTTGGTCTTCCCCTTAATACAACTCGTTTAAACAATTTTAAAGAGATGATTGAAACTATTGGAAGATATGATGAGAGATTAAAACCTTCAGGTTATTATGAGATGCGAGTTCCATTATTGAAAAAGAGTTAAAATATACAAATGACTTACTAAAAGGCCATAAAAAATCATGAGTAAAACATGGTTGCTCTATTATGTCAGATGCCTGGACCGATAAGAGACGCAAGAGTATAATTAATTTTATGGTTAATTATTCTTTAATGATCATATTTATGAAGTTAATAGATGCTTTATCTTTTGTGAAATCTAGAGATAAAATATATGATTTGCTTGATAAATTCGTGGAAGAAATTGGTGATAAGCAAATGAGAAAAAGAAGCAAAAGGCAAGAGGACCACTGATATCATCTTAATGTCATCCTTTTGGAATCATATAATTTATATATTAAAGGTAATGGGCCCTCTTGTTCGAGTCTTTCAATTGGTGGATAATGAAAATAAGCCAGCAATGGAATATATTTATGAGGTTATTGATAGAGCAAATGAGACGATTCAAATGTCCTTTAATGAAAATAAAGAAAAATATGAGAAAATTTTTACAATCATTGACGAAAGATGGAATTATCAATTTCGTCGTCCCTTACATGTAGTAGGATATTATTTGAACCCAGAATTCTTTTATAAGATCAAATATGTTGGGTTTGATGTAGAAGTCCTGAATGGGTTATATTAGTGCATTATAAGATTAATTCCAACCCTTGAGGTACAAGATAAGATTATTTGTAAATTATCTCTATATAAAAATGTTGATGGTTATTTTGGAATTCCAATGGCATTTCGATCCGAGACAACTACATCCTCAGGTATTAATAATTTGATATAATTAATTTTATCTATAGTATGTTACTATGTTATTACTAATAATAACATAAATTTTGCAACTGAATGATAGAGTCTATTTGGAAATTCCACCCCGAACTTGCAGCAATTTGTTATCAAATACTTAGTTTGGCATATAGTGCTACGGGTTGTGAGCGAAACTGGAGTGTCTTTGAACATGTAAGGATCATTGAATATTTTTGTTTCAATTAATTTATTTTTTTAGATAGATGTATTAATATATTTTTAAATTATATGGCACGACAGATTCACTTAAAGAGAATAAATCGGTTAGAACATCAACAATTACACGATCTTATTTATATCAGATATAATCAAACTTTGAATGCTCGTCATGATTTGCGAAATATAATTGATCCAATCGCATTACAATATATCGATGATTCAAATGAGTGATTGGTGAGAAAAATAGGTGCCAACTTATAAGTAGTGATTTAAAAAGCGTTAGACGCCAAGATCCAAAAATACCCCAAGCGCTCGCCCGAGCGAAGCGAGGCACTAAAATATAAAAATATATAATATAATTAATAAATATAATTATTTAAATAAAAAATATGCTATTAAATTAAGAAAATTGGGTACAAAATCATAATAGTATATTTTTTATTTTTTAAATAAAAAATATACTATTAAATAAATAAAAAATTAATAATATTAAAATTAAAATAATATATTATTAATCTAATAAATAAAAATATAATTATTAGTATACAGTTAGCAATATACTATTAATATACTGTTAATAGTATATTGAGAAGATTGTGAGAAGACAGAGGTTGTCGAGGCAACAACAGCGATAGCAGGCAACAACCGTAGCTGGAGCGGCGAGTGGCGACCACAATGGGAGCGGCAACTGCGAGGGACAACGAGAGCGGCGACAGCAGCGACGAGCGACGACAGCAGTGGCGAGCAGCGATTGTGGCAGCGGCAAGCAGTTGGCGAGCAGCGATTGTGGCAGCAACGAGTAGCGACAATAGTAGCAGCAACAAGTAGCGACAGTGGTAGTGGCAACGACAGCGACAATAGAGAGCAGCGGCAACGGAGAAGAAATCTCGATAGTAAAATCGCGTGTTAGGGTTGGAGAAGTTGGGGAAATCGCGTGAGGGAGCTTGATATCGATGATTTAGTTGGTTCAATTGAACCAACTAAAGCACCGGAGACCAACCAGACCTAAAAATCTGGTTCGATCGCCTAGTTTAACCCAGGCGCTCATACGAAGCGCCCGACGCCTGGGCTCGGGAGAGCGCCCAAGCGGCGCCTCGCGCCCGAGCCCAGGCGGCGCCTCTTTGAAGCGAGGCGCCTGGACATAAAGCGAGGCGCTCGAGCCTCGCCTCGCCTCACCCGAGCACCTAAGCGAGCGCCCGAGCGCCTATTGAAATCACTGCTTACAAGATGCCATAAACGAGTTTGTATTTGAAGATAATAAATTGACATAAGGAGATGTGACAAGAGCTTCAGGTGCTGGAGAATTACAAATATATACAAGACAGATTGCGAAAGGAAAAATGTGTGCAATAGCATCAAGCTCGGCTCCTACTATTGTTGAAGACAGAGAGAATGAAACATCTTTTGATGAGAAAGGACAAGAGGAAAAGGACGAACTTAATAAAGGTGATTTGTTTAAAAATGATGATAATGTTGATTATGATGAATGACTTTGATGTAAAACTTTATTGTTTTGAATTTCGAGACTTTTGTTAAAGTGACATTGTGACTTTATACTTTAGATTTTCTTAATTTAATATCATATTTTATTTAAATAATTATTTATTAATTAGATTATATATTTATTATATTTTTAATATTTTAGAGCATCTCGTTTCGTTATGACGAACGCCCAGCACCTCGGGCGTTTTAGGACCTTAGCTCCTTTTAGTGCCTAGCACTTTTTAAAGTACTAGACTCAGCAATAAATTAGGTGAACCCATCACCCACTAGTCCACTTTTTAAAACCTCTATGCTCTAAGGAAAAAAACTCGTTTTCATTTCCATGCTTGTAGAGGAATCCAATAGATTAAGGTTAATGTAAAGAAATATTCATAATTTCTATATATATCTAATAGTCTCAAAATTGATAATGTAAGCACACCAATCATATACCTATAATGGTGAGGAAGATCCAAACCAAAAGAAACACAATTTTCTACTTAAGCTTCTGATGCTATATAATGTTTATGGCCAAATATGTTCTTTATCTGATTGATATCCATGTTCACCTACACTACTAGGCTTAAGATGTTGAATTTTATTTCAACCAGTGATTTAAAAAGCATTAGACGCCAAAGTCTTAAAATGCCTGAGGTGCTAAGCACTCGTCCGAGCGAAGCGAAACGCTCTAAAATATTAAAATATAAAAGTTATAAAATATAATTAATAAAAATAATTATATATAATAAAAATATAAATTTAAATTAAAAAGATCTAAAATACCAAGTCACATTATTCATCTTCAAATAACAAAAATATCAAAAGACTCAAAACAATAAAGTCTTGTATCAAATTCATTCATCATTAGAATCAACATCATCATTCTCAAACATATCATCATCCTTCTCTTCCTCTCGTCCTTCTTCATCAAAATATATTTCCTCCTCTTCAACAATGACAAAATATGAGCTTAAGACTTTTGTACTCATTTTTCCCTTTGCCATCTGTCTTGTACATATCTGTAATTCTTCCACACCTGAGGCTCTTGCCACATCTCTACATGTCAAGCTGTTATCTTCAAATACAAGCTCGTCTTCGGCATCTTGCAAGTTCGCACCCATTTCTCTCACCAACCACTCATTTCAATCATCAATGTCTCGTAATGATATTTGATAAATACTATTTCGCAAATAATGACGATCCTTCAATACTTGATTATAATTTATATAAACAAGATCATATAATTGTTGATGCTCTAATCGATTTCTTCTCTTTATGTAAATCTATCATGTCATATAATTTGAAAATATATTAATACATCTATCTAAAAAAGAATAGATTAATTGAAACAAAAATATTCTCTGATTCTTATATGCTCAAAGATACTCCAGTTTTGCTCACAACCCATAGCACTACATGTCAAGTAAAAAATTTTGATAGCCAATTGTTGCCAGATCGATGTGGAATTCCCAAATAAACTCCACCATTACAAAATTTATTTTATTATTAGCAATAACATAGTAACATACTATAGATAAAACTAATTATATCAATTTATTAATACCTAGGGATGTAGTTATCCAAGATCGAACTATCATTAGAATTCCAAAATGACCATTGACATTCTTATATAAGGTAATTCACGTATGATCTTATCTTGCACCTCAAGGTTTAAAACCAATCTTGCAATGCACTGATATAACCAATTTACAATTTTTGCATCAAACCTAACGGAGGTGTTTTTATAAAAGAATTTTAAGTTCAAATAATGTCCTACTGCATGTAATGGACGATGAAGTTGACCTTTCGCCAATGATTACAAATATTTTCTTATAATTTTCTTCGTTTCCATCAAAAGACTTTTAAATCATCGCCTTTGTTCTATGCATAGCCTCATAAATATATTACATTACAAGCTTATTTTCATTATTTACCAATTGAACGGCTCAAACAAAAGGGCTCGTTACCTTTAATATATGAACTACAAGATTACAAAAGAACGACATTAAGATGATATCACTAGCCCTCTTACCTTTCACTTCTTTTACCTATTTGCTTATTACTCATTTCTCCAAGTTACACATGTTTCTCATGTTATATTTTTGACAATGCACGCTCTGTAATGTCAAGAAGGAAATAGCAAATTAGATAACACAATATCTCACCAATTTCTTATTATCTGTGAATTCTCTCATCATATTCACAGTCCAAGCATGATTATAGAGAAATCCAATGACAAAGATTGCCCTTTCTAAAGTCTTCTTGATTTCAGAAATCTTTCTAATATCCTCCAACATTAAATCAATACAATATGCTGCACATGGAGTCCAATATAAGTGGTCTTTTTTATTTCAAGTAATTTACCTAAAATAAAGGATAACAAAATTGATAAGACTTAAGAATCACATAATTCTTTCATTCAAATTAGAGATAAAATAATTAAAAGATTAAAAAAATCAAAAGATAAATGTTATCAACTAACACATAGTTGCTTCCATTATCGATTATAACTTCGACGACATTTTGTTCACCAATTTCCTCCACAAAGTTGTCAAGCAAATTATATATCTTTTCTCTATATTTCATAAAAAATGATGCATTTATTGACTTTACAAACATGGTTCCTAAAGAACAGTTGGCCATAAAATTAATTATACTCCTATGTCTCATGTTGGTCTAAGCATCTAACATAATAGAGCAACCATACTTTACCCATAATTGACCCTTTAATAAGTCATTTGTATAATCCAATTCTTTTTTCAATAATGGAACTTGCATCTCATAATAACTTGGATGTTTTAATCCCCCACCATATCATCCAATAGCTTCAATCATCTCTTTAAAACTGTCTAAACGAGTTGTATTAAGAGGAAAGCCAACCTGATAGAAGAAACGAGCAATATGCTGAATTGTTCTTCCCCTTATTTCCTTATCATAAGCATCACTTATATTTGTTTATCTTAATTTTACTTTTGCTTGCCCTTGTTGCTTCTGTGATCCTTGATACATATATAAATCCATCGGTCACTTTTTACCCTTTTTAATAACCATGACTTCTTTTCCTCTTCTATCACATATTTTTTTCTCACTTGGATTGACACTTTTAGAATAATCTTCTTCTTCATCATCTATAATATGTTCAACACTATCCTTTGGTAAAATCCCATAAGATTAATTCTTTTATATCTTTTTTCTGTCATATAAGCCAATAGTTCTTTTTTTAATGAAATAGAAACTTCTTACAAGCTGACGTATTCTTGAAATTTCTTACTAAATACCGTTTTACATGAAAAATACCACCTTTGGTAGTCTTATCACAAAAGATGCAAGTAACTGCATTATGATCATTAGCATCCTTTATATAATTGTATTTTCAGGTAAGATCATTTTTAAAGTTTTTGAAGAATCTTCTAAATTGCTTTGTACACTTGTCATTAATTCTAAAACTCTAATAATAATTTTAAATAAATAAAGATTAGCAGTGTTAAAATCTAAATAGTATATTATCAATCTAAATAGAGATTGCTTTAAACAGTAGTTAACAATCTACTGTTAACAGTATATTATTTAATATTAACAGTAGTTAGAGGGGAGAAAAGAGCTGTTAACAGTAGTAGAGGGGGAGAAAAGTGTCACCGATAATGGAAAGTAGGGAAGGAGAGGGCAGCGGTGATGAAGAAACTTTCGGACAACGACGACGATGACGAAGTTGTGGATGGTACCAACAATAGTGGAGGAAGCTGCGGATGACAACCGTGGCGAAAGAAGCAACGGACTGTCATGGCCTTAGCTGGAATTGCCTAAAACGTGAGGCACCCTTGCGGCAAAGACGCGAACTTAGCTTGCGTTGCTTAAGTCGCGAAGCACCCTTGCGGCAAAGACGCGAACTTAGCTTGCGTTGCCTTTCGCCCTTGCGATTTGCGTCCGCAAAGATCAGCCCACTTGCAACCTCTCGCAGGCCCCGAAGGACCTGTAAAAGAGAGTTGATTAGTTCGAAGAACGAGCGACAGACAAGTCCCGACGTCTCGCGAAAAGGGGAAGCTTTACAAGCAATTCAGCAAGCACCTTGCGTGCACAAGAGAAAAGAGGGAGAGGGGGAAAACCAGGACTTTAAAAGGTTGAACGAACAGCTGCAAGTCCACAAACAGCTACTCACCGAGTGCCGAGCGTGACAACAAGTTCCCGTCAAGGTAACGTGCGAACTTGCAAAAGAGTGTTCAACGCCCGACACTATACCGAAGCCCCATCCAGCCTTGTGCCACCCGAGTGGTTCCAGGGTGCTGAGATGGCTGACGTTTCGCGTGCAGCAGCGGGCTATAGAAATCAACCCGTGACACATAAAAACAGAGCTGTTTTGGGGCTGTTTTGCTCGGTTCGGTGAGCGATCGCACTGTAGCACTGCAACTTGTTCGAATTTACATTTTTACAAGCAAAAGGACTTAAAACCAAACCAAAATATGCTGCCAAGCAGCTGTACATGTAGATTAGAGCGACGAATGATTCGTTGAACGAAGTTGTTGCGGGTGCACGACGACCGTTCGTGACATTCTCCCCCACTCAACCTGTCGACGCCCTCGTCGACGCTTGTTGGTAGTTGTTGATAATTGTTTCTTCATGTCGTAGGGCATCTTCGGGCTCCCATTTGACTTCAATTCGGGGAAGCTTTCGCCACTTCACCAAGCACTCGGTCTGCTCAGCTCCATTGGGTAGCTTTATCTTGCGATCCACTAAAATAGTTTCAACTCGCTTCTCGTAGGAGACTCTGGTGGGGGGTAGCCAAGTTGGAACACTTCGAGAAGCATCTTGCGGATCCGAGTGGTAGGCTTTTAGGTTGCTGGCGTGAAGAACATTGTGAATTTTGAACCATGCCGGCAGCTGCAACTTGTAGGAGACGTTGCCCACGCTGCTGATAATTGGGAAGGGCCCTTCATACTTGTGCATAAATCCTTTGTGTACTTTGTTCCTAAAGAATTGGAGTGATGCTAGTTGGAGCTTTACTAGCACCAAATCGCTGACCTTGAACTCTTGCGGTCGCCTTCCCAAGTCTGCCAACTTCTTCATCCTTTTTGCCGCCTTCTCCAAGTAAGCCCCTGCAATATCTGCATTTCGGTGCCACTCCTTTGCAAAGTGATAGGCTGACGGACTACTCCCAATATACCCGATTGCCATGGTGTGAGGAGTTGACGGTTGTTGTCCTGTAATAATCTCGAAGGGGCTCTTGTTGGACGCAAAGCTCCATTGCAAGTTGTAGGAGAATTGGGCAATGTCCAACAACTTCACCCAATCTCGTTGGTTGGCACTCACGTAGTGCCGAAGATATTGCTCTAAGAGCGAGTTTATCCTTTCGGTTTAGCTATCTGTCTGGGGGTGGAGGCTTGTGGAGAAGTATAACTTGGACCCCAACAATTTAAAAAGCTCGGTCCAGAATCATCCCAGGAACCGAGCGTCTCAATCACTGATGATATTGTACGGGACTCCCTAATACTTCACTACATCCTTCATCATCAACTTGACCGCCTCCTCCGCTGAACAGTGTAGGGGAGCAGCAATGAAAGTTGCATACTTTGAAAATCGATCGACCACCACGAGTATCGATCCGAGTCTCCCTACTGCGGGCAAGATTAATATGAAGTCTAAGGAAATGCTCTCCCACGGCCTTTCTGGTATGGGTAACGACTCGAAAAGTCCCACCGGCTTCCGTTGCTCCACCTTGTCTTGCTGGCAAGTGAGGCACGTTCGAACATATTCCTCCACATCAGTCCCGATCTTCGGCCAATAGAAGGCCCTCTCCACGAGAGCCAAGGTTCTGTGAATGCCAGGGTGTCCAGCCCAAAGGCAATCGTGACACTCTCTTAAGAGTTCACGTCTCAGATTGTCCACTCGAGATACATAAACCCTATTCCCTTTGGTATAAACGAGTCCTTCCTGGACCCAAAACTGTCCTTAGTACAAATCACGATCCAAGAAGGTAGTGTTGCCAAACTCGTAGACAGTGGATCACCGTTGTCATCTCCTTCTCGTGCATCGGATACCGCCGCTCAATCTCGTTGAGTTTACAACTCTCGTAGGCCACCGGATGACCCTCCTGCATGAGTACTCCCTGAATAGCGAAGTATGAAGCATATGTATGGACTTCGAAGGGCTCCCCATAGTCCGACAATTTAAGCATCGGTTCTTCCAATACAGCAGCCTTTAGATCTTGGAATGCAATCTCACATTTATCCGACCACCTCCAAGGCTGCTCCTTCAACAACTCCGTCAATGGAGTTGCACGCTTCGAATACCCCGCTATGAAGCGTCGATAGTAGTTGACGAAGCCAAGGAAGGATCTCAACTCTGGCACCTTCTTTGGAGTTCGCCATTCGCAACCGCTTGCACCTTCGATTTGTCCATCCGAATGGAGCCATCACAGATTCGATGCCCCAAGAATAAGATCTTCGTTTGGGTAAAGTAGCATTTCTCCCTCTTCACGAACAAAGTGTTCTCCCTGAGAACCTTGAAAATTGTCCGAAGGTGCTTGACATGTTCCTCGAGCGTTTGACTGTAGACGACGATATCGTCCAAGTAGACGACCACAAACTTATCCAAATATTCCTTGAATAGCTGGTTCATGAGAGTGCAGAACGTGGCCGGAGTGTTGGTTAAGCCAAAAGGCATCACCAAGAACTTAAACACTCCATACCTGGTCACACAGGTAGTCCTTGCTTCGTCGCCTTCAGCAATGCGCACCTGCCAATACCCTGACCGAAGGTCGAGTTTTGAGAAATACTTGGCTTTGCCCAATTCGTCGAACAAGTCCGCGATGAGCAGGATGGGATACTTGTTCTTCACCGTCACCTTGTTGACGGCTCGGTAATCAACGCATAGTCGGAGGCTCCCATCTTGTTTTTTTTTAAAGAGAACTGGAGCTCCGAATGGTGCTTTCAAACTGCGGATGAGACCACCGCTTAGCAGTTCACCTAACTGCTTTCTGAGTTCTGCCAGCTCTGGCGGGGGCATACGGTAGGGTGGTCTCGCTAGAGGCTTCACTCCTAGCTCCAGCTCGATATTATTGTCCACGCCTTTGTGTGGCGGAAGAGTCTTTGACAACTCGGGTGGCATAACGTCAGTGAACTCTTTCAGGACGTTCGCCACCACAGTAGGTTCATGAATGGCCTTCTCGTCGAGTGGCTCTAGCTTCATAGCAACCACGAATATTAGTTCGCCTTTTCGTACCCCCTTCTTCAATTGTAATGCTGATATCTGTTGGGGGTCTTTGGTTCCTCTCCTAGAGACGGAAACCACACAGGGGTCGTCACCCCCCATCATGCATAGGGTGTTTAGGAACGGCATTAGCACCAACTTCGCCGCGTTCATAAACTTCATTCCAAGGATCACTTGGAAGTCATCCAATGGCACCGCCATCATGTTCATGCTCCCGCTCAATGTTCCAATCTTGATGGGGACACCCTTTGCCAACCCGAAGATTCGCTTGGCCTCCGAGTTCACCGCCTTCATTCGACTTGGGCTCTTCTCCAAGATCAGCCCAAGTCGCTTTGCTTCTCGATCGGCAATAAAGTTGTGGGTAGCACCCGTGTCCACCATTACACGGGTCGTTTGGCCATTTAGCTTGATGTTGACGTACATCAGCTCAACACTTCCTGCTTTTTGTAGCTTTGTCTTTGTGTTCTCCCCCACTTGACCCCGCACGGCGTTCAACAAACGCATTGCTCCCATTCGGGGTCCTTGCGACTCCTCGCCGTCGCTGCTGGATTCAAAACTACTCGAACTAAGAGCGACAACCTTGCCCTTGTCCGATTTGGGAGGGTGGATGAAAGCTGTTAAAGCATTGAGTGCATGTTTTTGTGGGCACTCCCTCACCATGTGCGGCCCTCCGCACAAGAAGCATCCGCCAGGTTTCGGGGCCTTGCCTTTCGGGCTTGGCCCTTTGTGGGAACTCTTCTTCTTTTGTTCGCCCCCGAGCTCCTTCCCTCGAAAATATTTTGGAGGGCGATTGCTTAAAGATTGTTTCTTTCTTCCTGAGTCTTCAGAGGAAACGAAGTCTATGAGCCTTTTTGCGGCAACAATTGCCCTGATCAAATCGGCGGCATTCCTTCAATGTAGTTCTTGTTGCGCCCATGGCTTCAAACCATCGAGGAAGCTGAACAGCTTATCCTACTCGGACATGTCCTGGATGTCCAACATTAGCGCAGAAAATTGCTTCACGTAGTCTCGAATGGAAGCATTTTGGCGGAGTTGTCTCAATTTCCTTCTTACGACGAACTCGGTGTTCTCCGGTAGGAACTGAGTTCTCAACTCCCGCTTCAAGTCCTCCTATGTGTCAACTCGACACCGACCTTGTTGGATCTCCTCCCAACGGGTTTGCCACCAAAGTTTTGCATCTCCGTTCAGATACATGGTCGCTATAAAAACTTTGGTTTCTTTAGAATCAGGCCTCGTAGCTCGAAAGTATTGTTCCATATCGAATAGAAAATTCTCGAGCTCTTTTGCATCTCTGGCCCCTCCATAACCATGAAGCTCGGGTGCCCTCAAGTTTTGTGACGGCGCAACGCGAGTGTTGCTTCCTCCCGCATTTAGTGCCCTTGTGAGCATGGACACCCTCGAAGTGAGTTCTGCCACAACTTCCTGCAGGTGTTGCACGGACACTTTGGTGTCATCTAACAATTGGTCGACTAGGGCCTCAACCTTGTCGATCCTGGACTCCGCTTCTTCTTGCGAGCTCTCTACCCCAACAAGCCTTCGTTGGCCATGGTAGAGTTCCTCCAAGCTCGCTTCGAGAACATCCAAGCGAGTTTCCGCCGTTGTGAGTCTCTCCTTATGACTCTTTTTCCCGATTGACGCTCCATATTGCGCCTCCTCCGCTCGCGAAGAGTAGCCAACTTCTCGCTCATCATGTTCGCTATCGCGCTCCTCCTAAGCGGCTCCAACAACATGCGAGCGAATGTGCACTTGCAGCCCACCTGCAGCTGCTTAGGGCAAGGGTCCGGCTTGCCCCGTCTTGCTTGATTCGCCACAATGCTTAGCCATGGCGAAGTTGCGAAGTTCCTTTGCTGCTCGCTCGAAGTGCTTGCCCGCTCTGATACCACAATGTCACGGCCTTAGTTGGAATTGCCTAAGGCATGAGGCACCCTTGCGACAAAGACGCGAACTTAGCTTGCGTTGCCTAAGTCGCGAAGCACCCTTGCGGCAAAGACGCGAACTTAGCTTACGTTGCCAAAGTCGCACTTCCCCTTGCGATTTGCGTCCGCAAAGATCAGCCCACTTGCAACCTCTCGCAGGTCCCGAAGGACCTGTAAAAGAGAAAGTTGATTAGTTCGAAGAACGATCGACGGACAAGTCCCAACGTCTCGCGAAAAGAGGAAGCTTTATAAGCAATTCAACGAGCACCTTGCTTGCACAAGAGAAAAGAGGGAGAGGGGGAAAACAAAGACTTTAGAAGGTTGAACAAACAACTGCAAGTCCACAAACAGTTGCTCACCAAGTGCCGGGCGCGACAACAAGTTCCCGTCAAGGTAACGTGCGAACTTGCGAAAGAGTGTTCAACGCCCGACATTATACCGAAGCCCCATCCAGCCTTGTGCCACCCGGGTGGTTCCAGGGTGCTGAGATGGCTGACGTTTCGCGTGCAGCAGCGGGCTGTAGAAATCAGCCCGTGGCACGCGAAAATAGAGCTATTTTGCTCAGTTCGGTGAGCGGTCGCACTGTAGCGCTGCAACTTGTTCGAACTTACATTTTTACAAACAAAAGAACTTAAAGCCAAGCCAAAACATGTTGCCAAGCAGCTGTACATGTGGATTAGAGCGATGAACGGTTCGTTGAACGGAGTTGTTGCAATGCGCGACGATCGTTTGTGACAGGACGACAGTAGCGGAAGCAGCAAACAGTAATGATAGAACCCTTGCATATTCTAAACTTGGGGTTGATCTCTTTAGGGGATCGGCCTCCTTGGAACTCTATAGGGGTTCCTCTCTCCAAGTTGCTGCTCAAAGGCTGCAGAAAAGATTCATCTATTGTTTATGAAAAGAGGAATACATGGCTATTTATAGGGTCTCTAAACCCTAACTCCTAATATGACTCCTACTTAAGACTCCTACTTCTAACCAACTCCTAATAGGACTCTTACTCAAGACTCCTATTCTTTTACAACTCCTAATTCTTCTCTAAGAAACAACCTCCTAACCCTAGTCGGTCTCTTCACCTCTTTAATAGGGGTCGCCTTAGGTAGGTTTTAGATGAATGTCCCTCTCAATTAGGACTCTCCTAGCTAGAGTCCTAACAGACCCTCCCTCTTCAAATCAGCATTGTCCTCAAGGTTGATGATTCATGAATTCTAGGAATTTGATCTTCAAGTCGTCATAGTTCTCCCAAGTGACATCTTCTGTTGGTAGGTTCGTCCACTATATTAGCACTTCAGTAGTGGGTCATTGTTGTCGAGTCACGATCCGTCGATCAATAATGGCACTTGGCTGGGTCTGGAGTTCTCCTTGGATAGTCATATTTGGTGGGTGGCTTTGGGCTGTCTCCAAGCACCTATTTACAACTTCCGTCTGGCCGTCGGTTTGTGGGTGATATGCCGTACTCCTTTTCAATTTAGTACCCTGCATATGGAATAACTTTGTCCAAAATCTGCTCGTGAAGATGCAAGTAGAATTTGTCACAAACACAATGCATCCCTTATAGCATAATTCTTTCGAGTCCCAATTGTAATGAGCCACGAAGCTTGGTGCTTCCTCCAATTTTTTTATGATCTTACTAGTCTCCGAATCTTCCTATCATTCCCTCTTAATATCGTTAAGGAAGTCACTAGTCGAAAGTGAAATGGCCAAAAATTCAGCTTGGTTAAGTAGCCATGAAAGCGCATCTACAACAACATTCTCTTTCCCATTTTTGTAAGTTATTTCATAATCATATTCAAGAAGCTTTGTTACCCATTTTTATTGTTCGGGGGAAGATATCTTTCTGCTCCAAAAAATATTTTAGGCTTTTATGGTCGGTCTTGATTTGAAAGCATCGCCCAATCAAGTACGATCTCCACCTCGTTGCTGCGTGCACAATGGCGAGCATCTCCTTATCATATGTTGACATGTTTTGATGGGAGGGAGACAATGCCTTGCTAGTGTATGTAAGTGGTCGACCATCTTGCATGAGAACGTCTCCAATTCCGACTCCAGATGCATCGGCCTCAATGATGAAGGGTCGGCTGAAATCTGGTAGTGCTAGCACCGACATCGTCGTCATGGCTGCCTTAAGTTTGTCGAAAGCAGCGGAGGCTTAGTCCGACCATTAGAAGGTATCATTTTTCAGTAGAGAAGTGAGTGGTGCACTGATCTTTCCATAGTTTTTCATGAGCTTACGGTTGTAGCCTGTTAAACCGAGAAAGCCACGTAGCAATTTTATGTTCCTCAGGGTTGGCCAGTTCTGCATTGCTTCTATTTTAGAGGGGTCCACAGTCACACCTTCCTCTAATATGATATGCCCAAGATATTTCACCTTTTGTTGAAGAAAGCAAAAATTCGTAGTGACCGTTGTGTGTTCGAAAGACAATTTTCGGTATGTCTTCTTCGCACACTCGTATTTGATGATACCCGGATCGAAAGTCCAGCTTTGTGAAGATTTGTGCTCCCTTTCATAAAGCAATTCATCTACTACTGGAATAAGGTATTTATCCTTGATGGTTATGCCATTGAGAGCTTGGGAATCAACGCATATTCGCCATGTTCCATCCCTCTTGCGTACAAGTAGCACCGGTGAAGAGTAGAGACTATAACATGGCCGAATAACTCCTGTTTCGAGCATCTCTTTTACAATCCTTTCTATTTCATTCTTCTGGAGATGTAGATACTGATATGGCCGAGTATTTGCTGAAGGTTTGCCTGGAAGAATCGTTATATAATGATCATGCCGACGGGTAAGAGGTAGGTTGTGCGGTTCGTCAAATATATATGAAAATTCAGCAAGCAAAAGAAGTAGGTTTGGATCTTCAAATTCTATTGGCTCTCCCTTAGTTTGTTGCTCAAGTTATACCAAAAAGTCGTTGTATGCTTTATGCAAAACCTTCTCCATTTGTTGTGTGCAAATCGTCGTTACGTCGCCCCCACGTTTCCCATGCAGTATCACCTGTCTCCCCTTACTGTAAAATTTCATAATTAGTTTCATAAAATTCCAGGAAACATCACCTAGTGTCATCAACCATTCAATTCTAAGCATGGCCTCATAATCATCAAGAGGGAGGAGGAAAAAATATGCAATTATCTCTTGGTCCTGCAGCAACAGTTTCACTCATGGGCGCCTACGATCATACTTCAAAATCCATCCGTCGGCGACCTTAACATCAAACCTACTGCAATTCTCGATAGGTAAGGTAATTTGGACAACAACCTTACTGTTTAGGAAGTTATTAGTGTTGCCCGTGTCGATGAGAACAGTGATCGGTTGTTGTTTGAGATCAATTGCTCCTCTTGAAATCGTGCGAAAGAGATGGCTGCCATAAGCGTGTACAGTTGTCGCGCTTTAACTTCTCCTCGGATCTTCGGCTTCAAGCCCTCAATGAAGATCCCCAATAGCTGTTTTTCAGACCAATCATGAGTTTAATTAGATAACCTTTCAAACCTAGTTTGGTACTCCTGAATGGTGGAGGTTTATCAGATCTTTGCTAGTTGTCCATCAGTGTTCTCGTAATCGGTTGGTCCGAAGCGAATCAACAGTCCTTCTTTGAATTGTTGCCATGAGAGGACTACATAAGTGTGTTCAAACCAGTCAAACCACTGTATGGCATCCCCTTCAAGATGTATAGCCGCAATTTTCACCATAGATGTGTCCGCAATTTTGTGGTACCAAAAGTATCGCTCCGTGCGCGAGATCTAACCAATCGAGTCTCCTTCCTATCTAGGGAAGTCCACTCTCATGCATGGATAGTTGGGGTCGATCATAGAGCCTCCCCTCTCTTAGAAGTCATCTCTTCGGGCTTGGTGCAATTGGTTAGAACTCTCTCCTTGATGTGATTTCTTCGGGCTTGGTGGTCTGCCCAAACTGAGTTTGGTAAAGAGAGTCTGAATCTTATCCTCTATTCGCGCCTCGAAGGCTTCAAATTTAACATTGATTACCTCCTCAGATGCCATAGTATATGCCTCCAAATCTATGATGTTAAGATCTCTCTTTTGTTGTCGGGTTAAAGGCATGTATAGGTTGAGAGAAATGATGGTTGAAAGGGTTGGTGGATTGATGGATGTAGGCTGCGGTTTAGGCTTGTTTTGTAGCTATTTTGGGTGCAGTTTAAGGGTGTGGTTTGGTGGAGTTTTAAGGCTGTGGATGAAAGTTTTAAATCTGTGGTAGATGGCAACAAAGGTTTGATAGAAATCAATAGAAGTTGCTGCAGGTATGTGTTGTCTTGTAAGAGCAGAATTGTCGTCGAAGAAATAACGATTTCTCGATGAAATTTCCACCAAAAACTTAAGAAATTTAAGGAGGAAATTGATAGTAAAATCTTAGTTTATATGACAGCAAGGATGTCCAATTTAATCAAGAAAATTTCGGTAGTATAACAACAAGGAAATTGATGCAAGTTGTGATAGCAGAATTCTCGTCGAAAAATTTCAGCGGTTTACGACAAAAATTTGTAGCTACACAAATTCGTTTTTAGAGATTAATTCCTCAATAGATCAATCTTAGATGGAAGCCAAGATGATCTATGAAGTGTATAAGAAATTTCATTCAAAAAAGATTGCAAATAGATGGGTTAAGGCAACAATATGCGGCTGAAATTTTCTGCATCACAAATTTTCAAGTGTAGCAGATTGGACGTAAAAGATCAGTGATTTATATTAAGAATTTTTCGACGAAACCAAAGGGAAATCCACTGTTAGAAAGTGTCAAAGCTATCATAAAAATTTCATAGAGATTTGGACAGAAAAAACAAAGTAGCAAGATCAAACAAACTATGCTATGCGGTTGGAATTTTACAGTGCAGATTTTCAAGTATAGCAGATTAGACGTAAAAGATCAATGGTTTATATTAAGAATTTTTTGATAAAACCAAAGGGAAATCTGCTGTTAGGAAGTATTACAGCTGTCATAAAAATTTCGTAGAGGTTTGGTTAGAAAAAACATAGTAGCAAGATCAAACAATCTGTGCTATGCGGTTGGAATTTTATAGTGTAGATTTTCAAGTATAGCAGTTTATACGTAAAAGATCAATGGTTTATATTAAGAATTTTTTGACAAAACCAAAGGGAAATCTGCTGTTAGGAAGTGTCAAAGCTGTCATAAAAATTTCGTAGAGATTTGGATAGAAAAAATGCAGTAGCAAGATCAAACAGACTGTGCTATGCGACTGGAATTCTGCAATGTATCTTTCGTCGTAGAGATGAAAACTTTGCGACGAAAAGTTTATACAGCAATTTTGGAACAATTTTTTTTTATTTTCGAATAAGGATAACTAAATTGCAACAGCAGTAAGGTAGGAAACCAGAACCTATTGCAATTCACGAGGAGATCAAAGGATGATCTGCGATGGTGGAGATGACGGTGAAATTTGACGACGATCTTTTAAGTAATTGTGGGAATTGCTTTGAGCGGCTATGGAGGGCTAATGGATGGCTGTGGAAGGGTAGCGAGACGCCAAGAACGCTGCTCTGATACCAGGTGTTAGAACCCTTGCAGATTCTAAACTTGGGGTTGATCTCTTTAGGGGATCGGCCTCCTTGGAACTCTATAGGGGTTCCTCCCTTCAAGTTGCTGCTCAAAGGCTGTAGAAAAGATTCATCTATTGCTTATGAAAAGAGGAATACATGGCTATTTATAGGGCTTCTAAACTCTAACTCCTAATAGGACTCCTACTCAAGACTCTTATTCTTTTACAACTCCTAATTCTTCTCTAAGAAACAGCCTCCTAACCCTAGCCGGCCTCTTCACCTCTTTAATAGGGGTCGGCTTAGGTAAGTTTTACATGAATGTCCCTCTCAATTAGGACTCTCCTAGCTAGAGTCCTAACAAGCAACAGCGACAACGATGTTAGTGGCGAAAGTTGCGGACGACAACGTCGTGGGCGAAGGAAGCTTCAAAAGTGTCTATCGATGGCGAAGGAAGCTACGGTCCTCTCCCTCAACGGTGGAAAGAACTGCACACAAAAGCAGTGGTGGAGAAAGGAAGCTACAGACGAAGGCTAGGTCGTCGGACCTATCTGTCGACGATAGAGGAAGCCTTGGTTTGTTGCGTCTGTGACGAAGACAGCGACAGAAAGTGTCAACAGCGGAGGCAAAACCAACGCTAGGGTTGATGGCTCGGGGCAGTACGAGCATCTGGGGGTGGCTTTTGTGAGTAAGAAATTGGTTAGTTGGTTCGATTGAACCAACTAACCACTATTGAACCGAACCAAACTAGTTCAATTGCTTCATTTGAGCCGAGCGCTTACCCGAGGTGCCCGATGCATGGGTTCAGGCAAGCATCCAAGCGGCGCCTCATTGAAGCATGCTGCTTGGTCCACCCTTAAGGTGTTCAAGCCTCGCCTTGCCCAAGCGCCTAGGCGAGCACCCGGGCACCTAGTTAAACTGTTGATTCCAACTAACCTCTTGGAACATTTAATTTCTCACTAAGCATATGTAAATATTATTATGCTTAAAAATCACCTATATAATTGTTTTAATTTCTCACTAAGCATATGTAAATATTATTATGCTTAAAAATCACCTATATAATTGTATAGTTCTTTTTACATAAGCTTTTGTATGATCTATGGGACTTTGGACAAAGGAACAATTGTACAAAGCACTCATCTTACCGGTTTCTATTATAAATTTCACGTTGTATCATGTTAAGATTTAGAACTCATAGTTTAAGTTGCTTAAGAATTATCATCTTTAGTTTATACCAAGGTATGCAATATCGTACCATACCGGAGTTTCGACGTTCGCTCGATACGATACGATATTGTATATCGAGCGGTATACCGTTCGATATACCACTTGGTGTATATATATATATATATAATTCGACGACGTCGTCGAAGCAACGTCGCCTCTCTCTTCTCTCAGGCAGGGCGACGTCGCCTCATATATATATATATATATATATATATATATATATATATATATATATATATATATATATATATATATATATATATATATATATATATATTATTTATTTATATATAAAAGATTATATATTTATATTTTTTTTTTTTTATAAAAGGTGACGTCGCGTCGCCTCGGCGACGTGCCTCTCTCTTCTCTCCAGCGGGGTGATGTCGCCTCATTTATATATATATATAATAATAAATATATATTTATATATAAATTATTATATATATTTATATATATATTTTATAAAAGGCGACGTCGCATCGCCTCGACGACGCAACGTCACCTCGTTTATATATATATATATATATATATATATATATATATATATAGTTCGTTCCGTCCGGTAAGGGGCAGTCCGTGTATCGGTCAACGGACTGGTACGTACCGCCCGTACCGGGCAGTATTATTCAAAATTACATACCTTGGTTTCTACAACAATAACATCCATAACAACAATAAAATTGTAAAGTTTAACTATTTGAGATCGGTTACATAAATCTTTTGCTGTCCTTGAGATCTTGTAAAGAACCATTAAAAATATTTAAATATTTTATTTATAATTTTTATTAAAAAATTTTCATGTCTCCCTTCATTTGTTGTACCACTAATAGTAATCATTTTATCTTTTCTACAATATGATCTCTATAGCATATTCATATCATCTTAAGCCATTCTTTCTTATTTTATCCTCTATCGTATAGACACCTAATTGTTCACGAAATATCCTGTAAACTTCATGCATCCACTTTAACATTCATCTCAACAACATAAACTTCTTATCCAACAAATATAACTAATGCTTATACAAAATTCCTAATGCCCCATTTTAATCATTTTGTTTTTACTCTATGAACAATATCTTCAACAATCTCTCCATTTCATTGGATAATTAAAATCATTACATTTTGACAGTTTAAAAGACAGATGATGTTTCTCATGTCAGCGTCAGATGTATCTATATTTTCAGTTCATGTACTTCAAATGATGAATTGCATATAGTTCTCAAGTACATGCGTATGTATAAATATACATAAAGACAACATCACCCAAAACATCACCAAAGTAAACCCAATGCTCAAGAGAGATTAACCAAGGAGAAAGGTGCTCTTACTGTACCTAACTATCACACCTAAAGACCCATGGCAAGATAGGACATGCTTTACATAAAGCATGTTTTCTTCCTTGTACTATGAATATCTGGATTTTATCGACAAAGCATCTGGAGGGCAGGGTGCTGATTCATTTAAGTACAATGATACTATGCAAGGTCTGTCATACCGAAGCATACCGCCCGTATCGGGCGATACGTACCGGTCCGATAGGTTACCGGTACGCGGACCGCCCGGTACCGCTACAGTGCTACAGTACTATACTGTAGCAATGCTACAGTATGAAAAAAATATTAAATTGTTCGGTACATCAGGGTGTACCACTCGATACGCCCTGATATACCGCCCAATACACCGGTACCGTACCGTATCGAGCCCGGGTCGAAACCCCGGTACGGTACAGTACGGCGAACCTTGATACTATGTACCATCACAATCCTTGTGATAGGTTACAACATTGAAGTTATAGATGATATGTAGTCCATGATATCTACTAATAGCACTATGACATGCAGTCCACATCTGCCACCATTATGGTAGAGCACCATTCTGATTGGTGCCACCACCTTTGTCTTAAGAATTGTTGCCGCTATTGCCTTCATTATCACATGGGTGAAAAAGATAAAGAAAAGACACATACTTATTGTCTGAATAGGATGTTATTTTTTAACTTCTTACTTTTAATCTTTTCTACATAATTCTTCACATCCATCCCAACATTTTCATCTTGGTGGCATTAACTTTTTTGTATGTTATATTGTAATTCCTCAACATCTTGATCCACGAGATGTGGCTGGCCTCGTAATATCACATATAAATTTTCTTTTATGATACACAACAATAAAACAAAAACCCTTAATGCCTCTCCTCACTTTATCCATCGCACTTTTAGTCCATACTCCATAAATAATATCTACATCAATCTCTCTTTTTTGTTAAATATTAGATCAAAGATATCTAAATCTTTATTTTTGTGATCTTTTTGTCCATGTATCTTAAATAAGTCTATAATTTTTTTCTTAGCATTATATCTCATTTATCGTGTCACAATCCTTATTTGTTAAAACCTGTCATTTCTAACTCTTATATATATATGTATGTATATGTATATATATGTATGTGTATATGTATATATATATATGTATGTGTATATATATATATATATATATATATATGTGTGTGTGTGTGTGTGTGTGTATATATATATGTGTGTGTATGTGTATATATATATATATGTATATATATAACACTCAAATTTAGAATTAAACCCAACTAAACACCCATGAGTCTGAATGATATCATCAACAAATAAAATATAGCACCAAAGCCTCTGTGTATGCTTCGTAAGTTCATCCATTATCAATTCAAAAATATAAAAACTTAACATTAATGCTTGGTACTGCTTTATGACTACAGGATACAAGTTATACATATCTCTTACTTTCCTAAGAGTAGTGACTATTCTACTATGCATATCTTTAAGATAAATTTCTTAAACGTAACATATACCTTTGTCCTAAACTGGGTATTGACACCGAAAGGATTAGAAAAGCCACCAAAGTTGTCGAGAGAAGATGACTTTCGCTTCTTGTTGCAAAGAGGTTCACAAATCTCTTCATTTGAGAAACTTGAATGACATGACAATTGCCTTTTATCTTGCAGATCCAACTCGATCAGTAGAGTTGTTAAAATACAGCCAAAAACCTGCATTCATTGTTCAAGGTGGTAATAATCATTATAGATCTTTGCAACTTGTATTGATTGCTTCATATGATAAGAACAAATAAAATATTGATAAACTTAGCCACCTCATGCTACAAAACATGTTACAGACAGAACAATTTAATGCCTCAAGCGACAAGGAATGCTACTACCATATTAAAGGGATATTTTGTAGGCAACAAAAAATGTCGCTTTATACATATGATAGTATCTTAGAGAACAGAAGTAGAGAGGCTTAGAATGCCAAAATATTGTCAAATACATCTAAATTTTATATGACATGAACAGCTGTAATTATACACTGTTGATGCATAATATATGTTTTTGATGCAAGCAGCCAAGCATGACTATTTATCTGCAAAAGTTTCCTGAAACAACAATTTACAGATTGTGAAAAGCTAACTTAATTATTAAGGAGACATTTTTAGATAGTGACAAAAAGTAAATTGTAATGTACTTCATCAGCTTCCTGATTAAGACAAACTGTTGCATGGTGGAGGATTGCCTTCAGTCTCTCCTTCTTATATTCTGAAAGCTCTTCACCAATTACTCTGGTAAAGAACGAAGCCGAATGATAGCAACTTTTATCTTCCACAACATTGTTTGGACTAACAATGCCTTCAACCTGTCCACTAGGATATCCTAACAGTGACTCCAAATTTGATGGCAGAGAAGGTGAAGCTCTATCACCACTTTGAGGAAACAGCTCAAAGAATAGATGCTTGAAGTAACCAAAATAGTCAGGCCCTAGTTCATTTTGCGTAACAGAAGAACTTTCAGGCATCATAAAGAAGTCAAACCCTGTCATAAATCATTTATAAAGGATTTACCTAATAACATATCAGAAGAAGATAAAATATGATAACATGGAAGCACAGAAAGAGCATCAGATTTGCACTGGATATTCTCTAAAGCAAGATATAGGCATAAAAGATTAATAAATTTAACAACTATTTATTTTAATAGTTTACACAATTGCATTTAGTCATCAGCTGCCAAATTATGAAGGCATACCCAAAGATGTATGTCAGAATATAAAACAAGATAGACAATTGAATATGTTACAAAAATATTTTGGTAAATTTTCTATATATGTTATTTGTCACATACTATAAATTTCATGCATAATTTGAGTTGATTAGGGTAGTGACATCCTCTTGAGCTTCTTGCCTGACTTAAACAGCTTTAAATACAAGGCAACATAAAGCCATGAGAATAAAGATAAAATACAAATAAAATGTGAAGTGGTAATGAGTTGTTGATGATGATGATAAATCTCAGGGTTTATCTCCAATATCAAATTCTTTACCCAGCTGCCCAGAGCTTAATTAACCTAACCTAGGAAATCCAAAGAGCTATAGGAGGCTGGATTCACAGAAAATCCATAATATGCACCACAGCAGTAAGTTCCTCTACCTTTCAACAGCTGAAGGGGATTCTCATTATTGCATCTTTTGTTTTGCTCTTGTAAATGTTGATCTCATGTTGCACTTGTTCAGTATCTTGAAAAAAAAAATGTTGCAGAACAAAAGCTTACTTATGCTGAAGGCTTTAACAAAAAGACACTCATGGAGCCCTTGGTCAATTCGATTCTGACAGCAAATTTGCAAACTATAATTTTTCATAATACATTAATTACTAACCTATATCCATCAATCTATTATAACATGTGTCCATTTCATATTTGATTCACATTGCATCCTCCCATGATCTGTTTTATTGTTTAGCTTTAACATTTGATTTTTATTCATATTAACATGTAAATTTGTATCCACTTTAAAAAAATATGATTTCTAAAGTTAGCATTCCTTAGTATTCATATTCAATGTGGTTTTGGCTATATCCGACCAGTCTAACGGCTCTAATCTATTTCAAAAAAATGGATTTTTTTAAGTCCAAACGTCTAGAAATATTAATGTAAATAATATAATCCAAAAATCAAGAATTTGAAGAAACATCCATTTCTTTTTAATCCATTTTCCAACCGAATGTTGACCCATGACAACGATAAATTTAAAAAGATTAAGAGCACAATATTTTAATAAAAAACACACAAATAGTCAAAAGCCTTCTGTCTATCACATGAGATTGTTTACCTGTGACAAAAATAAAATGCGACAAAACCATCCAAATGCAACCATATCCCTCAAACCAATCCATCGAAAGCTTCTTTTCAAAAATTTGATGTGTCAAATAAATAAATACTTCCACAAAGAAAAGCGAAAAGACAAACGAAGAAAGAGAAAAAGAAAAGGAAAAAAGAAAGAGAACGAACGAGAGCACGGGGGACAAGAAATAACTTACCTTCTTAGATAGAGAACGAAGACGGAATCAAAAGATTTTGTCCCCGGCCAAATCCTGGAGATAACCACCGAGCCTCAGTCCCGAAATCAAGGATACCAAACCCTAGTTGGCGTAGTGCGGAAAGGAATTAATAAGGATAAAGCGGTCTCACCAACACCTTTTGCCCTCAAACTTCCACCTTTTCACAAAGAGACTTTCCATTCACAACTCATCTATTATTAATAATCTCTTATAAAATAATAAAATATTATTTTCCTGTTTACAGTCAACTGTCTACTGTCTCCCCCCGGGGGGCGCGCCTTGACAACTCATTTATTATTGATAATCGAAAAAATAATAATAATATATTATTTTAATATTTATACTCCCATTATTACTAATCTTATATTTTTCTTTTACGTGAAAAACCTTTTATCGCATCCCCTTAGTCTTAGAGATCACTCGTTGCTGATAGTGCGCAGTCACTCGTAAATATCGCTTGTCACTCCTTTCGACTCATCTCTACTTGCTATCTACGCTTCTTCCCAGTTCATAATAGTGTCACGAAGAACTTAGTTGCTTTTGTACAAGTTATATGATACAATTACATGTCCGTCCGTAAAAATCAATCTTCATAAAACCTTTATAGTTTTATAAGACTTCAAAAAAAAGACGGATTAGAGAAAATATTTTACTCGAGATGTTAGGACTCTAGCTAGAAGAGTCCTAATTGAGAGGGACATTCATGTAAAACTGTTAGGACTTTAGCTAGGAGAGTCCTAATTGAGAGGGACATTCTGTTAGGACTCTAGCTAGGAGAGTCCTAATTGAGAGGGACATTCTGTTAGGACTCTAGTTAGGAGAGTCCTAATTGAGAGGGACATTCATGTAGGAGGTTTCTTCTTAGAGAAGAATTAGGAGTTGTAAGGGAATAGGAGTCTTGAGTAGGAGTCTTATTAGGAGTTGGTTAGAAGTAAGAGTCTTAAGTAGGAGTCTTATTAGGAGTTAGGGTTTAGAAGCCCTATAAATAGCCATGTATTCATCCTCTTTTCATAAGCAATAGATGAATCTTTTCTGCAGCCTTTGAGCAGCAACTTGGAGGGAGGAACCCATATAGAGTTCCAAGGAGACCGATCCCCTAAAGAGATCAACCCCAAGTTTAGAATCTGTAAGGGTTCTAACACGAGATCTATGACCAATCATTTCATTAAACACTTTATAATCAATACGAATTATAAATAAACTTTATAAATTTTGAACGATTTAAAATATTCAAAATGATCCACTATAGAATGAAATTTTTATAAATGACTATGTAACATGACTTTTATCTACAAGCATAAGGCGATCACTAAAACTAAAGAAAATAAAATTATTTAATCTACTATTTATCCTTTACCTACTATAAATAAAATTAAAAGATACATACATGCTTTAACATTGTATCAAATATCTCACTTATAAATTTTAATTTTATATGTGAGAATAGGGTGCAGTAAGAATTGACATTGCTCGTCACCTCTTCACCCACTGCCTACATTGCTTGCCATTGACTTTGCTCGTCGTTCGCTCCTTGGTTCCTCGTCACCACAGTAGTAGGTGGATCTCACTAGTAATATAGGGTTGGCAAGAACAATAGGTGGGGCTTCTTGAAATCATTTTGGATAGCAATATCAACAATAACTGAAAGGGGAAAAAGCGATGACGGTCACAAAGTTGTTGAAGCACGGACAATGAGTCAAAGAAGAAGGTGGTGGTAGCAGCCACCGAAGTCATGCAGGAGGTGATCATATCTGTCGCTTAGGCGATGGCAGTGGGATGAGTAATGGGAAATAAGAGGAAGAATAAGACATTTATGTGGATTTATAGAGGAGTATTTTTAGAATATTAAAAATTATTAAGATAAGATTGTAAATTATAGAAAGGGAATGATATCCTTTTACAAAAATGTTGCATGTTAGTCTCAACGCTGGTGGTCAACTGTTCCATCTCCCGATCATGAATGCCGATTCAACTGGACCATTGTAGGGGAAAAGAGGGAGCAGCTTCACCTGCTTGCTTGCCGAGACTGATCGAGCATGAGAAAAAAAAATGGTTGAGGCGGTCATCAAAAGGAACAAAATCCATCATCTCTTATAATTTTTTTTCTAATATAAAATATAGATCTAATTTTCTCTTTTAATTTTACTTGTTCTCTTATTTCTCTACTTCTTATCTTAACCCTAAACTTGTTCGTAAATGATCTACCTTCTACCAGTCAAAGTAACGTACCTACTGTCACTTATTTTGGATATCAGTCCAAAATAAAATTTAAATATATCACATAAATATAAATGGGTAATTTTTCTATAAAGTATTTATATTTTAGATATTTTCCAACCGATATCCCTCATTATGTTTTTTTCAAACAATACCCCTAATTTTTTAAAAAATTAAACTGTTCTAAAAAATTTTCTCTTCTATTATAATGTTTTAGATTGTTACAATTTTAATATGTTATAGTATTTTGACCACCATGACAAAAATATTATAAATTTAGGCCTCCATATCAAAAATATAATATTTTAAAAACACTGTAAATGATCTGAATATACTATATCAAACTAACTATAAGCCTAAAGATATAATATTGAAATGGTATATGAGCAATAATAACTAAATAGACACGATATGATATAACTTATAATATTTTTAAATAATTTATAATATTTTCAGTATATTAATAAAACATTGTAAATACTATAGAAAAATATTATAAATTAGATGAATAAAAATACTATATCAGTTAAAAACTAGTAAAAGAACGGGTAAAAAAACTTGGTGGAAAAACTTTTTGATGGGTATTTGGGATATGTTTTAAATGAAAGATATTGTTTAGAAAAAACAAAAGATGGGGTATTTTTGGGAAATAATCGAGTATTTTCTAGGAAAATTGTCCAATATAAGTGAACAAAAAATATTATTTATTTTATAATATTTGATAGATGATTATTTTTAGCTTTTTTAGAAAATATTTTTCACGTCATTTTTTAGAAGATAGTTGAGTACCGAGGCTGTTTTAGAAAACACCAAGAAGGAATAAAATTTTCATGTGTACTAACTTGAATATTGACTAACTCAAAAAGTATGGAAAGATATTTCCTTCATTAATTACCTTCATAATCCTGAACTTGAACCTGGCCTTTATAATAATTGTAAAGTGTTATGATCGAATCTTAGCAAAATATTTTATATAATTAATTTTATTTTATATTAATTTAAAATAGCTGTTTCTTTGGTAATTTACCCAAAACCTCCTCGTAGTTAAGGTGTTTGATGCTTTTCGATTATGTTTTTTTCAGTGTTCTCAAATATTTTCTCATAGATAACTTATTATATGGGATAGGATGTGACATATTTTTATTAGCATTAATTTTCTTTTGGCAGCATGTTTTTATTTTTATGATTCTATTTGTAAAGCTTGAAATGTCGTAGGCTGTGCAGGTGGTACAAAAGGAAAAATACATAAAATAATCTTGTCTCCATATGGAACCCCTTGGACACAGTCCAACGAGGTCTTGGTTATATTATCTAAGGTTAGTGAATTTGTGGCTTACCGATTGACCATGACTCTAGCATTTGCAAACATACATAATGTACATACTAATGCTCAAAAATATATCGAAAATCCATCTCATGTTGACACAAACCAAGTTGAGAGATGATGCTACTCATCTAGATAACCCATTCAAATTTTGAAAACGAGTTTTCTACAATAAAATCATACTCTTAGTAAAAATCTGCTAATAATATTACACAAAGACCATTATGCCATTTAGGAAAAGGACGTCAAAGAACATGACTACATCTTTTACCACAAGGTAAATTGTGAGGACCAAATTCTTAATTTTTTTTTATATTTTTAATTTCCTAAATGAAATCACCATAGTGCAATCACCAAAATTTTATTTTTATTTCCTAAATCATTCCATAATTAGCCATTAACAATAACAGCACAATTTACTTCCTGATAGGTGTTTCCTAAAATGAAAATTTATTTTTAAACAAAAAGACTATTTTTCTGTTTTTTAATGAGCAAATATGGACTAACATAATTATTTAATTAATTATTGAATAGAAAAATACAATTACAGTTTCTATCGTAATTAACATCCTCGCTACTCTCCTGTTTAGGTCACATGAAGTACCCCAATTCAATCTCACGGTGATCATGAAGTGTTTGGTGGAAAGGATGAAAGGACGAAGGGCAGTGATCATTGATCGAGGACATATGTAAGTCCTCCAATATTTCTTTAATTTAAGTTGAAAATATTCAATTTATGTTGCTGATTTTTTATGAATTTCACATATTATTTGATACTAGACTTAAAAAAAAAAGAGAGTTACATTTATAATTCATAATGATACTAAATTACCTTATCATTGTTAGTTTAGTTGTGTTATTACAAATTTTATACTATTATATAATAAATTATTTGTTAGATTAAAATGTGGATCGATGAGGCACTATTGGATCTTGTCCAATCGACACTTTGGTATAGCCTAGACTAGAACGAGTTGAGTCGAAACAATCTATTAAGATGGACCAAATTAAACCTAGGTTAAGTCTAGTCCGATGCAACCTGTGTGAGAATCAAACCAGAGTCAAGTAAGCAAGAATGACATAGGCCCAATGTGGCCCAAAGCTCGTGGTCCAACTCAACGTAATACCCGTGGTTTGGCACCCAAGTCTGTACAAATGTATTCAAAGCGAGAAGCCTTATCCGAAATGCTCCCAATCCAATTTTATAGGTTTTGATGTGATTCAGAAGTAGAAGCGGACGACAATTTAGTCAACACAATCCTGGGACAAAGACAGAAGGATCCTAATTGACTCCAAATCAGCACCCATGCCAAGTCCTAGTACATTGGATCAAAAATATAGACTCATACATGTTTTTTCAGATCGGACTCTCGTATGAATTAACCAACCAAAGAACATCAAAGAAAAGAACATCGAGCAAACCAAAGTGCTCGTTTCGTAATTATCTATCCATATACCAAAATATTTTGGCAAGGATTAAATTAAACTAACATCCATAATCGCTATCAGCATAAAGAGGATTATCAAACTATGATCAAAATAAAATATATATACATCCAAATTTCATCACTAAGTCTGCAATGAAGAAGAAATGTCTCATAGTTCTTGTGGAGTGATAATGGGAACAGAGGGAAACAGCATTACATTTAATGAGCCTGTTCTTCACATCTTACACCATATAAGAATGAAGATCATAAAAGAATTGACCACATCAACCGTGCCAACCAGATGCAGCTAAACAAACGTACAGCCCCTGCAAAGAAAATTGCAGCAATGCCCTTCCCTGATATCTAAGTCACAAAATTGTGGCATCTAATATGAGAATTCATGTCCACGGATCGATATATACTTCTTCACCCATATTGCAATGTCCTCCGTGCAGGCCTGCGCCTGTGGAGTTTTGAGGAGCATGTCGAGCGTGGCAAATTCATGAACTGCATCTTTGTATTCAAGGACTGGTGCGTCAACATTTACCTTGCGAAGCTCCTCGGAATATGCAATTGCACGGTCCCTCATCCAATCATGCTCTGCAACCACTGTGAGGGTCGGAGGCATACATTTCAATGGAGGTCCCCTACCTGGAACGAGAGGATTTGCAGCTGGATGGTCTAAACTAAACTCATCCTCTGGTAAGAACAACTTCCAAGCAAGCACACACGAAGATTTGTCATAGAAGTAAGAATTTGCTAGCTTTATCTCAGAACGGGTGGAGACGCATCCAATGAAGAAGGGACACATTAGAACTTGAGCAACAACCCTAACTGGCTCGGCGAGTTTTCCTGCATCAACTACTTTACGAGCCACATGATCTGCAATATTAGCTCCACAGCTTACACCAAGTAGAACACATCTGTTTCAACACAGCAGCCAGAAGCCAATAGGTCAAATGCTATAGCTGCAGATATAATATCTATTACCTTTAGAGATACACTAACAGGTCACCAAATATTAAAATATCTGAAGAATTTAACGGAACATACCGAACAATTACAATTAAACATCTCATAGTTGTTTAAAAGGCAGACGGTGCAGTGCATGAGTCTCACCAATATAACTTATGAGAGGTTCATAGTTGCTTAAAGGAGGACTAATTTAAAGAGTTGTCATGATATTCAACAAATAGTAGCTGAAGATAGTATCACCAGCTACTAAGTATCAGCAAACTTGAAACAAATGTTGCAAACAGCAACCACAACATATGCATGCAGATTCAGACCAGGCAATGTGCTGTTGCATGTCTCCAAGTGCCACATATGTGCTGTGTCTATCACATGCATAGTCACATAGCTTATCGTACATATATGAGCACAGCACTAGCATGAACAACATGGTGCAAGTGCCCAAGCTAATGGCACAGGCCAATAAAACCAGCATGAAAACCTTGAGCATATCAAATAAACAAATAAAACAAACATTAAGATGAAAAGAAGCTGCACAATGGATTTGGATCAGCTGGACCTAACTCAAAACTCCTTCAAACTTTTGGTTCAGATCCAGATTAATAGTTTCAAAAGCAACTAATGGTGTTCTATGATTTTTATATAATTATATCTGTTAATGTTCAATTAAAAACCACCAAGTCCAATATGAATCAGCTGAACAGGCAAAACCTGTCAATAGTCCATAAAACCACAACTGCCAAAACCAAAGGACCTGCAAGATTGCTGATACCAACACTTCCAACTGGCTAAAAAACATAATTGGAATATAAATTGATACTTAGGCTTGGCATTTTTGTGGCAAGCAGAATAAAAGTTGGTTATTGCGCCTTGTTGATCTGCAAAAATTCAACCTAAGAGACTCACCTACTTATACTGCTTTTAAGTTTTAACAATTCAAACTCTCAGTCTTATTGCCAGTTTCTACCATGATCTTCATTAGCAACCAATCTAAAGGTGCACATTCCCCTAGAAAACCAAATAGGTCAAGAACTATACAGAAACAAAGATCATTTTACAAAAAAAAAAGTGATCTTATTCTGTTCACACATCTCAAACTTCCACCCTCTGAAAACAAAAATAAATAAATAGAAACACAGACAACAAAAAGAAAATCAAAAAAGAAAAAAAGAAGAAAAAATACTTGTTTACTGAGAAGTGAAATCCTATTCTTTCCAGTTTCTCATTTGTCATATAAAAATATCTAAGGTAAAGGTATCTTTATTTAATTACTAAGAGTATGGATGCTTTGCACAGAATTTAGTGTCTGTCCCATCCATCATCCCCCGAACTACTCATCCAATCCTTTTCCATAATCTCAAGTTGCCACTTTTCTTTAACATAACATGTTGTTCAGGTAACCAACTATGGAGTCCAAGTCAACACGACACAAGTGACAGAACAAGATATGTGTCAGCCCAACTTGGTCAGATTGAATTAGCAAACATGATGTGAGTGGTTTACCCCAAGGGTTTTATTGAACATCTCATGCTCAAAATACAACTCAATCACCACTTAACAATTCAGATTCTTAAGATCCATTAAGAAAGTACACATTAGGCATTTACTTTAAGTTATACTCGTCTCAATTATAGGCATGTGACGTACTGGGCAGTTGACATAACATATGATGCAAGCACTATGCTAGACCTCAGAGAAAATGAAACACAATCTTTCAAGATGTCCAAAAAAAGTACAATGAAACAATGCTAAAAAAAAAATTGACATATTATGTTCATACTTTCAATAAAAAACCAATTGCTTGTCTGAAATTGGTTACCAGAAAAACATCGGTCTTACATTTTTAGTCTATAAAAATGACTACAATTAAAGACTTAAGTCCATCATCTTATTTAGACTTCGGTGCAGCATCTATATTCCATAACATACTTGGCTTCTGAAATTCTCTTCGAATTCTTAGATGTAAGAAACAAATAATCAGAACAGTGTTTGACTCTGCATATTGAACAACTTCTCCCCGTATTTATTTAAACAAAACCTCCGAAACTTCTGTTCTTTCCGATATGCCATCATTCCCATCTAAGAAGAATTGCAGCCAATAAATTGCATGTATGCAGCAAAAACATGAAACCACGATAAGTATATACATTCAGTTCAGCATTTAAATACTTGCCAAATGGTAAGCATCACCATTTTGTTGTGAGTTAAACTTAGCAACAAAAAAATAAAAACCAACTGTGAAGATCCCAAATTCTTCATTCATATCAAATCTTGTGCCTCGCATATCAAAAATGCATATGAGCACACAAATCTTTTGGCTAAAAATCTTGTGTTCATTTTCCATGATGCAAGTATTTCATAATAAATCTTTCAAAATGTGTCTTACACAATAATATGTAGCCACGCACCCATTCCATTTGATTTCATTAACAAGCTGTTTAAAAAATCTTGCATTTAAAGTTAAGCTCAAGAATTTCACCTTGCTCATTCAGTTGTTGTGTCTGGCACAAGTTATAAGTTACCAACAATTTATAACTCAAGTGCCAAACTAAATCCTCCATTAATGGTTCACAAAGTTCCCTATGTAACTAATGTTTCCTAGGTGAATCAATACTTTACTGCATATATGCATGTTTAATGCCAACTTTTTAAATGTTACTTCATGTCATGCACAACTACATTACCAAGTGCCAAAGTTCATGCAGTAAAGTCATCAGATGTGCATCTGAATTATCTCTAATTGGGGTTCCAGTCCAAAGCAACTTCACAAAAGTATATAAGCAGTGATCCATATGTCAGCCACTATTTTCATCTATGTTATTCACATACACCAACCAAGTCCAGAAGCTTAGATATCATTCCATCTGAAGATCCTCCAACAATGAGAAGATAAACAAATAACCACGAAAGAGAACTAATTTTAGGCATTATCTTCTTGAGATCAAATTCTGTGGCATAGAGCTAACAGAAATAATTACCTAGGACCAACACAACCCTAAGAAGAAGATTCACCTGGAAGGATCACCATGAGCTGCTAGCCATGGTTCCACAGTGGAAGCCCCAAATGTATCAACGATCTGGGATCTCCTCACCTCTCCAACCCCTAATCCCCTGGCAGTCCCCATCGACATCCTACATTCCACTAATTTTGCCTGCTTCCCCAACCAATACAGCACCTTCAACCCATCCTCAAATGCAGCAGGATACCGACTCTCTGGCGCCAGCCTATACCCAACCGAAATCACTACGGCATCGCACAACTTAGCGATCCGTCTGCAGAAGAAATCATTCGCGGTCGAAGTATTGCTCCCGGCAATGAACCCGCCTCCATGAAACTGGACGACGATGGGCAACTTCTTCGATCTGCCAGTCCGATGACGCGCATCCACGACAGAGGGCAGGTATCCCCTGTAGGTCCCCGTGGCGGCAGTCTCAGCCGCAGCGGCTCCATTGCCGTTCTGGGATCCGGGGCCGTCATAGCTGCTGCGGCGGGTATGGTCGGGCGGGGGGGTGGCACAGGCGCCGCCGTAGCTGTTGCGGCGGTCCTGATCAGGGGCTTGGCGTGGCTTGGTGCCAACGCGGTCGAGGGCGGGGTCCGGGAGGAAGATGCGGATGGAGAGGGCGGTGAGGGGGTCGATGTGAATGTCCTTGGTGGCGACCCCGTCGGGGCCGAAGGAGGGGTTGGCCGGGGCGGTGGACTCCTCCGGGCGGGAGGTGACGCCAAAGGGGCTCGCCGCGTCCTCCATCTGCAGGCGCTGCTGCAGCTTGTGCTTCAGGAGGAGCTTGAAGAACACGCTGTAGAGCTTCACCGCCACGCTCGGCATCTCTCTCTGTCTCTGTCTCTCTCTCTCTCTCTCTTATCGCAGAGATCTGCTGTGAGGCGATCCTTTCCGGATGTGTGTCGGTGGGTGATTTGGGGGTTGGCAACCGTGAGATGTTTGCCTCAACATCTACAGGAAGAAGGAAAAGGACTTGCTGCGAGATAAATAGAGCGGGCCTGTCGCTGCGATTTTTTACATCGGCCATTGGCTGTCACGTACCTGAAGAGGTTAAGGTATGTGGGGCCCAGTGACGGCTGCTGCAACAGTGTCACTACTTGGACTGCTGGAAGAAGTGCATTCACTTAATAACATATAAATATCTGAATCAGATTTATATTATGAATATATAATTAAGTTAAAAAGATAAAAATATAATGCTCAGGTTTTTTATAATTGGATAAGATATATATAATATAACTAATTGAATTCTGATAAAATATATTTACCAATAAAAAAAAGGTCTACTTAAAAATAGGATTATTTAGAAGATAACCTTGATGGGAGGAACTCTCCTAATTACTTATCATAAACCTTTTGCTCTCACCTATAAATAGATAGGACGAGATTGAAGAAACAAAAAAATAGAGAGGTTATCTCGAGGGATTATAGTCTTTTTAGGAAAATAGGAGAAAGATCTAGTTCCTTTTGCAGATTTACAGTGATCTTTGATTAAAGATAATGCCTTTGCAGATCAAACAAAGATTTGCATTTAATACAACATATTACAGATTTTATGCTTCAAATTGGTATCAGAGCCTAGGTTCTTGAGATCAAATACATTAGATATATTATTTTGTTTACAATGCATAAATAATACCTATTCTCTAATGATCGCGAAGTAGTAATAGTCATCGTTGACCTTGCTGCGTACAACCAGTGATTCTGCTATGCTAGGCACACCGCATCCATGCGACGACCGCACACGAGCAGAACCCACGTCCATGCGGTGGCCACACGAGGGTAGACAGTCGCATTAGGTAGTGGTCATGCGTTGGCGACAACCGCGGCCAACCGTGTGTAGGTGTCGGCAATCCCGCTCAAGTGGTAGCCACACGCAGGTAGGAACCGCTGTAGCGATCGCACACAAGCAAAGGCGACCCCAAGGCAGCAGCCAGCGCTAGCAAGAACCACCGCAACGGTTGTGCGCTAGCAGAGGCGGCCCCAAAGCGGTAGAGCCGCGTGCGGGCAGGAACCGCGGCAGTGGTTGCGCGCGGGCAACGGCAGTGCTGCACGCGCAGCTGCCCGCGCAGGCGTCTGCAATCGCACACGGTCAACGACAACGCTGCACGCAAGTTAGGGTTTTGGCATATTTATGGTTTTGCCCTCGAGGCTAGTTTTATCAAATTATAATTCTACCCTTTATAATTTTATAATTCTAATTTATGTCTTGTCAAATATTTATAGTTTTACCCTTATGAATTTGAGAAATCTAATTTATATTCTCAATTGTAAAATTGATAAATATGATTCATTATAATTATGATTAAATTTAATCATAATTATATTTTGATTATTTGATTGGAATTAATCTTTGACTAAAAAAAATATAAATTATGATTTAATTTTATTATTTTCTCATATGAATTATTGATTATATTTTTTACATATGGTAAATAAAATCTAATTATTGTTCTTGGATATTTATTTCATTATGATTTATATGTTATCATGATTATTATATAAGTTTTTTTTGCTGATTAATGTTTAATAATTATTATGATTATTATTTTATTATTGAACTGTTTAATATAAATTAAATTGAAGAAAAATTGATGAATATTATTTGTAAATCATATTCCTAAGTTTTATTATCTAACTTGTAGTTGTCAAAATGGCTTGGGATGATAAGCTTTTCTGATGTGAATTATAATAAAAATTTTATCATTTATATGATATTTTAAATTATATTTTATATTATTGTATTGATCTTGTAGCCACCAAAGTGACCTAGACTAATAATTTATAAAATGATATTAAAGAATTGGTCCTAAATGATATTAAAAAAATAATATTTATAATGGTACACATAATTAAGAGATTTAGATAATCTCAAAGGAGAATCTACTTCAAATAATTATGTGATGGAGTAGAATGATACTGTTTTGGATATACTTATAGTTTAGAGTTGTATATACAAAGGTAATAACACTATTTCACAAGGATGGTATCAGTCCTCCATAGATGATCTTTGAGTGAACACTAGATATGTCAATATTTCACCCAAAAGTGTAATATAGATGATATTAATAGTTCATCAAATTAAAAAAAAAAAACTCAAAGCATTGATGTTATTTTATATTTTGTAGTGGTACTTCCGTCTATACATTGATATATTTCTAGTGTCCCTGTACTCTCTACATCAAATTATTCAGAATGGTTAGAGCATGTGCAATTTACACTAGGTGTATTAGATCTTGATTTAACATTACTTGTTAAAAAACCTACAGACTTGACTTATGAAAGTACTATAGAACAAGTTAATGAAATAAAAGCTTGGAAAGATATGATAGACTTAGTTTAATATTCATAAGAATGGCGATTGCAAATAATATAAAGATTTCATTACCGATTGTAACTAATACACAAGAATATTTAAAGGTTATTGAAGATAGATTTAAATCTGCTGATAAGTTATTGGTTGGCACACTAATGAAAGAACTGACTATGACTCAATATGATAACACTCAAGGAATTCAAGATCACATCATCAATATGACTGATAAAGCTGTAAAACTTAAAGCATTGGGCATTGATGCTGATGAGTCTTTCCTCGTGTAGTTCATTCTCAATTCTCTTCCTTCTCAGTTTGGCCCATTCAAGATTCACTATAATACAAATAAGAATAAATAAGACTTGAATGAGTTAACTAATATATGTGTTCAGAAAGAATTAAGATTAAAGCAAGAAAGCTGATATAATGTCATGATTGCTACTCAAGGAGCTAGTAATAAGAAAAGAAAATTGAAGTATCATCAATCAAAGAAATTTATCGGGTCTGGAAATGTTAAACAGACTAATGAAAAAAAAAAGCTTTTATAGTAAAGTGCTTCTTTTGTGATAAGAAATGACATGTGAAGAAGGACTACATTAAACACAAAACTTAGTTCGAAAAGAAATGTATTAACTCAACCTTTGTATGTTTTGAATCAAACATTACATAAGTTTCTTCTAATACTTGGTGAATTGATTTTGGTGCTTCAACTCATGTTACCAATAATATGCAGGGATTTCTTTCGATCCGGAAACCAAAATAATATGAAAGATTCATCGTTATGGAAAATCATCTTAAAATGAAAGTGATATCAGTGGGGACTTATCGTCTACGCTTAGAGATGAGTCATCTAATGGATCTTGTTGACACATGTTATGTTCCTACTATTTCTGAAAATTTAGTTTCTCTATCTAGAATTGATGAGTTAGGATAGTCTTTCTTTTAGTAATGGTAAACTCAATATATTTTATGATTCAATAAAAGTTAGTTCAGGAATTCTATGTGATGGTTTGTATAAAATTAATTTGGATCTTGAGTTTGTAAAGACATTATTGACCTGCAATTAAGTGTTGGATTGAAACATAGTTTCAATAATGAAAGATATTCTATATTATGGCATAGACGATTGGGGCATATCTTCAAGAAAAGAATTTAAAGATTAGTGAAAGATAATATTTTGGAACATTTAGACTTCACTGTTTTTGATGTTTGTATAGATTGCATTAAAGGAAAGCAAACTAAACATATAAAGAAAAATATCACAAGAAGTAAAGAACTCTTTGAGATTATTCACATTGATATTTGTGGACTACTCCATATTCCTTGTTTTAGTGGAGAAATATATTTTATCATATTTATAGATGACATGTCTAGATATGGCTATGTTTATCTAATACATGAAAAGTTTCAAGCCGTTGATACTCTTGAAGTATACATAAATGAGGTCGAGAGAGATAGAAAAGTTAAAATTATCAAATCTGACAAGGGTGGTGAATTTTATGGTAGATATGATAGATTTGGTTAGAACATTGGTCCTTTTGTTAGATTCTTAGAACAACAGGGTATTTGTGCTCAATATGCATTACCATGTGTGCCACAGCAGAATAGTGTTGCTAAAAGGTGAAATTATACTCATATGGATATGGTTAGGAGTATGATGAGTTATTCCTTTGTACATGAGTCGATGTGGGGTGAAGCTCTTAGGACAACTATGTACATCTTGAACATAGTTCTTAGTAAGTCAATTCCATTAATTCCATTTGAGTTATGGACTAGTAGGAAGTCCAGTTTGAGACATTTACATGTTTGGGGATGTCCTGTAGAAATAAGAGTATTCAATCCACATAAAAAGAAATTGGATTCAAGAACTATTTCTAGATATTTTATTGGTTATATAGAAATATCCAAGGGATACATATTTTATTGTCCTAATCATAGTATGAGGATAGTAGAATCTGATACTATAAAATTCCTAGAAAATGATGAAATCAATGGGGGTGAAAAATCTCGAAGGATCAATTTTGATATTGAGGAGATTCAGGTTAATTTTCTCCTATCATCTCCTATTCGAGAAATTATTGCTCCTCAAATCAATGAGAGTATTGACGAGAGCGAATAATAAAATAACATAAAAAACTCTCATATGATGTTGATGTCGCCGCTAATGATCTTGTAGAACAATCACAATTGATAGCTTTGAGAAGATTTCAAAGGAAAAGGAAACATGTCATTTCTGATGATTATGTGGTATATCTATAAGAATCAGGTTATGATATAGGAATAAAAAAAGACCCCTTATCATTTTCACAAGCCATAAAAAATAACGATTTTGAAAAAGGGTATGATGCAATAAAAGAAGAGTTAAAATCAATAGTCTAGAATGGTGTTTGGGAACTTGTTAAATTGCACAATAATTATAAAAGAGTCGGTTATAAATGGGTCTTTAAGACAAAATGTAACTCAACGGGCAATATCGAACGATATAAAGCTAGACTTGTGACCAAAGGTTTTTCTCAAAAAGAAGGCATCAACTATAATGAAACATTTTCTCTAGTTTTTAGAAAGGACTCGTTGAGAATTGTCATGGCATTAGTAGCTCATTATGATCTTGAGTTACATTAGATGGATGTGAAGAGAGTTGGGCTTATAAACTTAAGAAATCCATTTATGGCCTTAAACAAGTTTCTAGAAAATGGTATATAAAGTTTCATGATACCATTACTTCCTTTGGATTTAAAAAAAATACTATTGATCAGTGCATATATCTAAAGGTAAGTGGAAACAAGTTTATTATATTGGTCTTTAGATGATATTTTACTTGCCAGTAGTGATCTTAGTTTATTACACGAAACTAAGATATTTCTCAACAAGAACTTTAAGATGGTTGATATGAACGAGGCAACCTATATTATTGGCATTGAGATATTTAGGGATAGATCTAAAGGATTATTAGGATTATCTCAAAAAGGATATATTAATTGTATCTTGGAGAGATTTAATATATAGCTTTGTCCAGCCAATGATATACCTATTACTAGAGGTAAAAAATTCAATCAAAACTAGTACCCGAAAAATGACTTAGAAAAGAATCAAATAAAGAATATTCCTTATGGGTGAGTAATTGGAAGTCTATTATATGCTCAAACTTATATAAGACCAGATATTAGTTTTGTAGTTGTAATATTTGGAAGATACCAAAGCAACCCAAGAATGGATCATTAGAAAGCTGCAAAAAAAGTAATGAGATATCTACAAAGGACGAAAGATTATATGCTTACATACGGGAGATCATATCAACTTGAAGTGATAGGATATTCAGATACTAATTTTGTAAATTGCCTCGATAATAGGAAGTCAACTTCAGGATTTGTATTCATGTTAGTTAGTGGGGCAATTTCTTGGAAAAGTACAAAGCAATCGTTTATTGCATCATGAACAATTGAAGCTGAATTTGTGGCATGCTTTGAGGCCACAAATCAAGCTTTATTATTATAAAATTTCATCTCAAGACTTAGTGTGATCGACTCAATTGTCAGGCTGCTGATGATATTTTGTGACAACACCGCAATATTTTTCTTCTCTAAGAATAACAAGTACTTTAGTGGTTCCAAGCATATCGAGATAAAGTACTTGATGGTTAGAGAAAGAGTCTAGAAACAACATGTGTTAATTGAGAACTTGATCACCACTATGATGATTCTTGATCCATTGACAAAAGCTTTATAGTGTAAAATATTTAAAGAATATGTTCTTAGAATGAGGCTTGTGAGTAAGTCATAAAAGATATTGTGACGCATGTATAGGTGGATGCTATTATTGATATTTTTCTTGCTTAACTAAAGTTATTTGTTTCTGTTATCCTATTTACATTATGTTTATGTATATTATAATTAAATATAATAACGGGATTGTCTTAATAAGATAAATTACAGGGATCATTATGGACTATATTAGGAATGACTAACAATATTGTGTTACATAAAGGGAGTATGACATTGATGATATATAACCGCTATAACTTGCTTTGATAGTTGGACTTAATATAGTATTATTGTGTTTATTGGACTTGTTCACTTATTTTAAAATTGATGACCATATATAAAATACTTTTCAAAATTCTTTGGAATCCAATTAGGTAAAATTATTTTTAAATAATTTTATTTTATTTATTTTGATTTTGAATATCTCTTTTATATCTTATCAATTAATGGACAAAGTGGGAGAATGTTAGATTTTATGACCATTTATATTTGGATAAGATATATATAATATAAATGAAGTATACTTAAAGTAGGATTATTTAGGAGATAACCTTGATGAGAGGAACTCTCCTACTTATTTATTCTAGACCCTTTGCTCTCATCTATAAATAGACAGGATCTCTAGGGACTGAAGAGAAGAATATAGAGGTTATCTTAGTTGAAGGATTACCGTCTTTCTCTCAACCATTCTCCCTAACCATTAATCTAGGTGGTCCTGTGAAAAGATAGGAAGAGAGGAGAAGGATCTAATTATTTTTGTAGATTCACAACGATCTTGGATTAAAGATGGTGCCTTTGCAAATCAAATAAAGATCTCTTATGACATCAAAAGGTACGTATCGTTAAACCAGATCTAATTATTTGATTTCAATCCTGACATAAAAAATTATTTTTGTATTTAATACCACATATTATAGATTTTATACTTATACTCAACGATCATAATGATAAAGAAGTCAAATAGAGCTATCATATGATAATACAATGTTTTTAGTAAATCCTTTTTCTATTTAGATTCTTGTCTTACAAAATCTATCCTGCATTCATAATTGTTTTTGTGTCGACAACAATGTAATTTTATATATTTATTTATCATTTTAATTTTTTCTATTTGAGATTATAAAAATCCTTAAGTTGAATTGAGAGCTCACATCACTCCATATAATTTAGTGGTGTGATCTTTTATTTTTTTTTTTGAAAACATAAATCAACTATTCATCTTCAAATAGGTGAAGATGAATAGTTGGAACATAAAATGGTAGACAGATTATAACCCCACATCTGGGAGATTTCTCTACAACATGTTAAGTTGGCTAACAAGATGAATGGCAATCAGGACGCTCATATTAGGAAGGGACATATTGGACGGGAGACGAATGAGATAGGTTTGGGTGATGTTGCGATTGGGTGGGTGGGTTGGAGGAAGGTGGGACCTAAGAAGGATGGATCGGGTTTGGGTTATCAAAAGTGGAGCGGTTTGGTCGGGCCTTGGTTCATCGTTGCAACTCGGACCTAAGGTCGGTATAGGGGTCATCTTCAACCATGAACATGGACCAATGTTATGGCATAATGAAAATAAAAATTAGGCATGATATCGTTATCAACCAAATAACGATGTCATTTAAAAGTCATGAGTTATCTAATCACAAAAAAAAATTATTGAGATACTAGGGCAGTATCATATGCATAACGGAAAAACAGAAAATAAAATCTTTGATTTCCAATAGAAAAAGTTTCTTGTCATCGTGTGAAGATTGATGTGCAAAAGCTGTAAAACCCATGCAAAGATTGGTATGCCAAAATTGTAAAACCCAAAAACTACACGTATATGAAAGATGTGTTACATAGGGAGATCATATATCCTTGTAAACCTACAGATCTGTGAAAGAGGATGAAGAAGATCAACTATTCTCGTCTCTAGCGGTGATCTAAACGGTAGATGCACACTCCTCAAATCATTGTACAATTTGAAGGAAAATTTAGGGGTGACATCACATGTGCAACAGAAGAATAGAAAACAAAATTCTTAGATTTCCCAAAAAGGTGTTCGTCATCGTGCGAAGATTGGTGTGCAAAAACCATAAAACCAAAAACTACATATATGAAAGATTATATTATATTTTACCTAGGAAGATCATATATCCCTAAATCCC